>NC_043975.1:7949315-8249315 GCF_902148855.1 Sphaeramia orbicularis | reverse complement strand
AATTCAATTTACAGCAATATGAGACTGAAAAAAATCATAAAATATGAGTGAAAATAATGGATTTTTTTACTTTAAAAAGTCTGGGAAAGCAAAGATAAACAAGCTAGATTTCAGTCTGTTGGTCTTAATGTTAATAACACAGCTTGTTTTTGGTATGATTTTTACATGTTTAGTTAATTTCTTAATCCAAATTCCTCCCACAACAAAATTAGACTTTGGATTTTCCTAAACTGTCAGTAAAATCACATGAAAGCCACTTGTTTGTATGTGATTTCTGCGTATTTAGTTGATCTCTTAACAAAAATCCAACTTACATCCCTATGAGACATTGAAATCCACAAAATCTTAGTGAAAAGGATCAACTGTTTAACTCAAAAAAAAAAAAAAAAAAAAGCGAAAACAAAGATGCATGAGGGAGATTTTCACAGGAAAACTGGCCTGCTGACTTTAATTTTAATTTATTTCAATAAATTATCACCAAAAAAATCCCGAGGGAACAATCTGTCTTTTGTGTGATTCTTGAATATTCAATTTTGCAGCAATTAAAGCAACATTAATGATACGATTACATGTTTTTGGATGTAAACAGGCTTGTACTTTTGAATTCTTTAAAAAAAAAAAAAAAAGACTATTTTAAAAGAATCTTTCACACTGAATATTAAACCTTGAAAGTTTCATGTTATTCCCATCTGAACTCATTTCACCTAAATAAAAACAACTCTGAATACTGAATTTAAAGTGAATAAAATGCTCATCTGTCTTAAAAAGCCTTGAAACTAATGGAAAAGTCGCTGAAACCAGTATTACAATCTACTTAATAGGACGATCCTTTTAAAAAAAAAACAAAAAAACAGAGTAGTGAGCTCAGTTTTCAGCCTAAAAACAGCACTTTCCCTCAATTAAAATGCACAAAAACCAGAACTGGGTCACTATGAAAATTATTTTGGAAATGTAGGTCTGCAGCGAAAACGCTCGAAAGCACTTAACGTAGAGTACGAGGCTGCATGAGCTCATCTTTTTGTGCTCGATCATTCTAATTCTACTCGTTCCTGTAGACCAGGGGCGTCAAACTCATTTTATTTCAGGGGCCATATTCAGCTAAATTTGATCTGCAGTGGGCCGGACCAGAAAAATAATAACATAATAACCTATAAATATTGACAACTTCAAATTTTTGTCTTTGTTTTAGTGTAAAAAACAACATTAAATTATGAAAATACTTAATTTTTTAAACTATCAAAAAAAAAAAAAAAAAAAAAACCCTGAAAAAACTGAAATTAAAATTAAAAAACATAATAAAATTTGGTGCAATTTTAACAATATTATTCCTCAACTTATCATTTCTGCATGTGCATTATGGATCAGATCTACAAAGACACTAAACACTGAGGAACAGGAAGAAAAATAGTTCAAATTGTGCTGAATTTTCTTTAGACATTTCAGGTTGTTCATATTTGTTCAGGTTATTCACATTTTATTGTTGCAGGATAGATTGGAAAATGTAAATATTTTCATAATTTAATGTTATTTTTTGCACTAAAAGAAAAAAAAAAATTAAGTTGTTGATTTTAGATTTTTTTTTTTTTGGCTAAGTTGAAGATGTTTTTTTTTTTTTAATTTTACTTAATTGAAGGTTTGTTTGTTTGTTTTTTGGCTTAATCCAAGATAATTTTTTTTTTACTTAATTGAAGATTTTTTGGCTTCATTCAAGATTTTTTTTTACTTAATTGAAGATTTTTTAAAAATTATTTTTGGCTTAATTGAAGATTTTTTTTACTTAATTGAAGATTTTTTTGGCCTAATTCAAGATTTTTGTTTTTTACTTAATTGAAGATTTTTTTTTTTTTTGGCTTAATTCAAGATTTTTTGCTAAATTTGACATTTTGTTTTAGAAGATTTGAAGATTGTACTTAATTGAAGCTTTTTTTGTTTGTTTTTTTTGCCTTAATTCAAGATTTTTTTTTTTTTTTTACTTAACTGAAGATTTTTTGCCTTAATTCAAGATTTTTTTTTAAACTTAACTAAAGGTTTTTTTTTTTTTTTTGTTTTGGTTAATTCACAACAGTTTTTTTACTCAACTGAAATTTTTTTTTGGCTTAATTCAAGATTTTTTTTACTTAATTGAAGATTTTTTGGCTTAATTCAAGATTTTTTTTTACTTAATTGAAGATTTTTTTTTTTTTTTGCTTAATTCAAGATTTTTTGCTAAATTTGACATTTTGTTTTAGAAGATTTGAAGATTGTACTTAATTGAAGCTTTTTTTTTTTTTTTTTTTTTTTTGCTTAATTCAAGTTTTTTTTCCTTAATTCAATCTAAATATTTTTTGCTTAATTCAATTCAAGACTTTGGAATGTTTGCACTTGGCAAAAACATCCCAGGGGCCGAACTGGACCCTTCGGTGGGCCGCATTTGGCCCCCGGGCCGCATGTTTGACACCCCTGCTGTAGACAAATACTGGTGGATGAAAGTGTGTGGACCAGGCCTGGAGCTTCAGAGCCAGGAACACTTAGTCAGAGTCTGGCAGCAGGAGCTGGTAGAGCAGCAGCAGCAGATGAGAGCAGAGTTTCCATTCTGTGGTGACGAGCTCTGGGACTCTCCTCTACCTCTGGCCTCTGCTGCTGCTGCTGGGGTCGGGTTACCTCCGGTGTTGTAGAAGTTACTTCCAAACTGTAATCCATTACAGAGAACCTGGGGGGACGGAGCTGTTTCTATAGAGCAGGGGTGTCAAACTCATTTTCTTCCGGGGGCCACATTCAGCCCAATTTAATCTGAAGTGGGCCGGACCAGTAAAATAATAACATGACAACTCCAAATTGTTTTAGAGCAAAAAATAACCTTCAGTCATGCCAATACACTGTAAAAAAAAAAAAAAGAAAAAAAAGAGTATTATTCCGGCAGCAGGGGTGCTGAAAAAATACTGTAAAATAACGGAAAATAACCATCTCATAAAAACACGGCAATTTTCCATAATTAAAATACAGTTTTTTGCCCAAACTTTACATGAGATTTAGCTTTTTTTTTTTTTTTTTAACTTTTTAATGTTAATATTTTCATGTATTAAAACAATCAAATTACCTATAAATATATATATAAATAATTTTCAATGAGACTCAGTTGTACAATCCACTGATAAAAACTGTATTTGGACAGTTTATCAGTGCTTATACATGTTATACATTCACAAAAACACATTTATTCAACATTTTTGTTGTGAAACCTCCCGTAATTACACAAGATATTTGTCAATTAATAAACAAGTCTTGTTAAACTTACAGCACAGATACTTCTTTTACAGTTAATTGCCAGTAATTTTATCTCGTTTTATTTATTTTTTACAGTATTAAACTTTAAATTAACAGTTTAATCTCATAAATAGAAAATAAATATTTGTGAAATTACGATACATTTGCAAATGTATTTTAACTGTATTTTTCTGTGAAAAAGGAAAAAAAATTATTTTAAGAAACTGAAATTTTTTGGTTCTTCACAGTTACAGTTTTTCACGTTATTTTACATTTGACATGTAAAATCACAGTCTATTTTTGTAATTTCATTGATATTTTCCTGTATCTTAAAAATACAGGGAAAATCTGTAAAATAAACAGTGAAAATTCTATTAAATTACAGATTTTTTTTTTTACAGCGTATTTACATTTACAAACTATCCAAACAAAAAAGGATGTGAATGTTATATGTTATATGTGGAAGTCTTGACCTTATATGTGCACTATCGAGCCTGTACCAAGTAAAATATTTCTGAAAATCGATTAATAATGCATTACACTACTGCATTATGTAAAAAGTAATCTGTTACTGTAATGCATTACTTTTGTAACATGTTACTCCCAAAGTCTTGACCTTATATATGCATGTTATATATTATGTGTGGATGTCTTGGCCTTATATGTGCACTACTGAACCTGTACCAAGTAAACTACTACTGAAAATTGATTAGTAATGCCTTACACTACTGAAAAAGTAATCTGTTACTGTAATGCATTACTTTTGTCACATGTTACTCCCAAAGTCTTGACCTTATATGTGCAAATGTTATATGTTATGTGTGGATATCTTGGCCTTATATGTGCACTATTGAACCTGTACCAAGTAAACTATTACTGTAAATTGATTAGTAATGCCTTACACTACTGAAAAAGTAATCTGTTACTGTAATGCATTACTTTTGTGATAGGTTACTCCCAAAGTCTTGACCTTATATGTGCAAATGTTATATGTTATGTGTGGATGTCTTGGCCTTATATGTGGACTTGGACTACTGAACCTGTACCAAGTAAAATATTGCTGAAAATTGATTAGTAATGCCTTACACTACTGAAAAAGTAATCTGTTACTGTAAGGCATTACTTTTGCAACATGTTACTCCCAATGTTCGTTGGAAATCTTGACCTTATATGTGCAAATGTTATATGTTATGTGTGGATGTCTTGGCCTTATATGTGGACTACTGAACCTGAACCAAGTAAACTATTACTGAAAATTGATTAGTAATGCCTTACACTACTGAAAAAGTAATCTGTTACTGTAATGCATTACTTTTATAACATGTTACTCCTAACACTGGTTGCCTCCACGAAAGGACGGGGGACGAGGAAAAACATCGTGTTGTGGTCGGAGGCAGAAAAATAGTCAGACAAGAGGAAGAAGGAGCTAAAGAAGTGGTAACAGGAGACCAGTCCAGTACCGCCCCCCCCCCCCCCCCCCCCCCCCCCCCCCCCCCCCATCCCTCCATCTCTCCTCATCCTCCTCCACCGTACTATAATCTGCCACTGCCGTTACTTAGCAACCTCAAGCTGCTGTTTGCAGGTGGCTCCTTCTCAACAACAAGCCTGCTGCTGCTGCTGCTGCTGCTGCTGCTGACCGCCAACAGTTAACAGCCATTTACTGAACCGCCCTGCACTAGAACACCAACCACAGCCAAACTGGAAGCAGGAGGCTGGGGTGGTGGGGTTGAAACATGCCACAGAGGGGAGCGGGAGGTTATGATATGGATCTGCGGTCTGTGCACTGTGTTTAGGGTCAGCCTCCGAGAGCCGACTCCACTTTGGATCTGGTTCAAGGTTTGCAGAATACTCGGCTTCACCGAGCTTTGAAGATAACCGCTCTGTTATCGAATCTGTCTGCGCTCTTTTTAGATTACGAAACACGTCCAGTAAACCCTGGAGTCGAAGGTAACCAGACTTCTTCTTCTTGGACCTGAACTGGATGGTGTTCGAGAACAAAACCAAACAGAGCCCAAACGGTTTCTTTCTACTTGAAGTCTTTATGATTCTGCAGTGTAGACGGGCCTTCAATGATGACATCAGCCGGAGCTAATTACGGATGTTTCCATGAGTAACTTTAACCCAAAAGCCAAAACGACTGCGTTAGCTGTTGTCTGGTTAATGCGGTCGCAGCTTGGATCGACACTGCTTTGTTAACAAGGACTTAAGTCTGGCCAGACCAATTAACAGATCTGTATTCTAGTAGAGCGTCCTGTCAGTTACAGTCGTCTAACCTCCGAAAGGAACACTCAGGTTGAATGGAAGTGAGGAAAGTGGGAGTGGGAGTGGGAGTGGACGCACTTCAGAATCGTTGAATTCTCAGTGTTCCGGAAACTGTGGTAATGCAAGTTTGACTCCACTGTTGAGCTGATTGTGTGGTGTTCATTTTCCTACTGGTTGATTTTAGAAATTGCAAAATGGACAGTCTATCCTTGATATATGTAGCAATTTTGTGTTTTTGTGCATAGTCAGAATTTAGGTATAATTTTTATATGTTTTTGCTGTGTTTGTTTTGCTTCAGTTTTTGAGAAAAATGAAATAAGGTCCACACAACTTGTGAGTTCCCAAAGAATTTAAAGAATAAATTCTTTAAAGAATAAATTCTTTGGGAAGTCAGAGATTGTGTGAACCTTATTTCATTTCTTCATCTATTTTTTTGGGATCCTGCACACCTTCTATTTTCTGAAAGTGTGTGTCGATCACCTCTCTTCATTGTTTCTGTTTTTGTTCATATCTTTTTTTTTTCTTTGGATTCTGTGACTCAGGGAAACACACACAAATTCCAATGTACCTATACTGCAATGTATCTGTAAGAATGGCAAATAAAGTCTATTCTATTCTAGACTGATGTGTGTCGGATTTTTGAGTGACTTCTTGGATCTGATGTAGGAATTTAGGGTAGGTTGACGGATGGGGTAAAGGGGCGGGAGATTATAAGTTAAACGTCATCCCTCGTCTTTTCAAATGTTGGACTTTCTTTTATATAATCCTTTTGTTGTTTGGTTTTAACACAAATTCAAAACAAACTGCAAAAACTTCTCTTATACAGGGTGGGGAAGCAAAATTTACAATATTTTGAGGCAGGGATTGAAAGACAGTGTATGACCAATTAGTTTATTGAAAGTCATGAGAATTTATTTGCCACAAGAAAATTGATATAATAGAAAATGTTTTTATTCTATGTGTCCTCCTTCTTTCTCAATAACTGCCTTCACACGCTTCCTGAAACTTGCGCAAGTGTTCCTCAGATATTCGGGTGACAACTTCTCCCATTCTTCTTTAATAGTATCTTCCAGACTTTCTGGTAATAGTTTTGCTCATAGTCATTCTCTTCTTTCCATTATAAACAGTCTTTATGGACACTCCAACTATTTTTGAAATCTCCTTTGGTGTGACGAGTGCATTCAGCAAATCACACACTCTTTGACGTTTGCTTTCCTGATTACTCATATGGGCAAAAGTTTCTGAAAAGGTATGGATAATAGTGTTAGGTATGATTATGACATCAGTATATGTTTGGGTTCAAAACAACTGACGTAGTGCCTGCTGAGAAAACACAACTAAATGTTCATTGTAAATTTTGCTTCCCCACCCTGTAGAGTCTTTTCTAGTAAAGCATTACAGTCGTTCAACCGCCGAAAAAAAGCCTCAGGTTGAATAAAGTCTATTTGTAGTATGTGTAGACACACTTTAGTATCTTGCATTGTCAGAGTTCCAGGGACTGTGGGAATGCAAGTTTGACACCACTGTTAAAAATATTGTGTTGTGTTCTTTATAATAACTCCTTTTTCCTACTGGTAGGTTTTAGAAACTGCCAAATGGACAGAGTCTATCTTCGATATGTACAACAATTTTGTGTTTAGTCTGATATGTGTCAGATTTTTGACTTATTTATGGGATCTGACAGGAATTTAGGGTAGGTTGAAGGATGGGGTAAGGGGGCGGGAGATTATAAATTAAACTTCATCCCGCTCCTGTTCGAATGTTGGAATTTCTTGTATATAATCCTTTTGTTGTTTGGTTTTAATGCAAATTTTAAATAAACAAACACCAAACAAACTGCAATAACTTCTCCTTTAGTGCCTTTTCTAGTAAAGTATCCTGTCAGTTACAGTAGTTTAACCTCCGAAAGAAAGCCTCAGGTTGAATGAACACTAACAGAATGAACGACTGTTCCTTTACTTAAAAAAGGTTCAATAACCAAATAAAGTCCATGGACAAAAAACTTCTAACAGAAAGAACAGTGGACTTAATCTGAAACCACGTCTAATACTATTTGTATTATGTGTAGACACACTTTAGTAACTTGCATCGTCAGAGTTCCAGGGACTGTGGTAATGGTAGTGACTTTCTTTTATATAATTCTTTATAATTGGAAATAAACAAACAAACTGCAATAACTTCTCTTATAGAGTCTTTTCTAGTAAAGCATTACAGTAGTTTGACCTCCTAAAAAAAGCCTCAGGTTGAATGAAAGTCTATTTGTTGTATGCGTAGGCACACTTTAGTATCTTGCATTGTCAGAGTTCCAGGGACTGTGGGAATGTAAGTTTGACACCACTGTTAAAAATATTGTGTTGTGTTCTTTATAATAAGTCCTTTTTCCTACTGGTAGGTTTTAGAAACTGCAAAATGGACAGAGTCTATCTTTGATATGTACAACAATTTTGTGTTTAGTCTGATATGTGTCAGATTTTTGAGTTACTTATGGGATCTGACGTAGGATTTTAGGGTAGGTTGAAGGATGGGGTAAGGGGGCGGGAGATTATAAGTTAAACTTCATCCCGCTCCTGTTCGAATGTTGGACTTTCTTTTATATAATCCTTTATAATTCGAAATAAACAAACTGCAATAACTTCTTTTACAGAGTCTTTTCTAGTAAAGCATCCTGTCAAATACAGTAGTTTAACCTCCGAAAAAAAGCCTCAGGTTGAATGAAAGTCTATTTGTAGTATTCGTAGATACACTTTAGTATCTTGCATTGTCAGAGTTCCAGGGACTGTGGGAATGCAAGACTCCACTGTTAAAAATATTGTGTTGTTTTCTTTATAATAAGTCCTTTTTCCTAGTGGTAGATTTAAGAAACTGCAATAACTTCTCTGATAGAGTCTTTTCTGGTAAAGTATCCTGTCAGTTACAGTAGTTTAGCCTCCAAAAGAAAGCCTCAGGTTGAATGAAAGTCTGTTTGTAGTATATGCAGACACACTTTAGTATCTTGCATTGTCAGAGTTCCAGGGACTGTGGTAATGCAAGTTTGACTCCACTGTTAAACAGATTGTGTTGTGTTCTTAATACTAAGATCGTTTTCCTACTGGTAGATTTTAAAAACTGCAAAATGGACAGAGTCTTTCCTTGATATTTACAGTAATTTTGTGTTTTTGTGTTTAGTCAGAATTTAGTCTGATATGTGTCGAATTTTTGAGTTACTTATGGGATCTGACAGGATTTTAGGGTAGGTTGAAGGATGGGGTAAGGGGGCGGGAGATTATAACATAAAGTTCATCCCACTCCTAAGAAACTGCAATAACTTCTCCTTTAGTGTCTTTTCTAGTAAAGTATCCTGTAGGTTAACCTCCCACAAAAAGCCTCAGGTTGAATGAAAGTGTATTATGTGTAGACACACTTTAGTATCTTGCATTGTCAGAGTTCCAGGGACTGTGGTAATGCAAGTTTGACTCCACTGTTAAACAGATTGTGTTCTGTTCTTAATACTAAGACCGTTTTCCTACCAGTAGACTTTTTAGAAAACTGTAAAACTGCATCTCAAAGTGTCATATTAATCATATTAATCATAATCCTTGTATGTTATTGCCAGTTTCATGCTAATTTGTAGGAAGGAGCAGCTAACACTGGTGCTGAAACCTCTATTTACTTTAGATTTGACCAAATTCTCAAGCCCTGATTCTCTAACTACCGGTAGATTTTAGAAACTGTAATAACTTCTCTTATAGTGTCTTTTCTGGTAAAGTATCCTGTCAGTTACATTAATTTAGCCTCCGAAAGAAAGCCTCAGGTTGAATGAAAGTGTATTATGTGTAGACACACTTTAGTATCTTGCATTGTCAGAGTTCCAGGGACTGCGGTAATGCAAGTTAAACAGATTGCGTTCTGTTCTTCTGTTCTAAAACCATTTTCCTACCAGTAGACTTTTTAGAAAACTGTAAAACTGCATCTTAGAGAGTCATATTAATAAAAAACAATCATCATCTTTGTATGTTATTGCCAGTTTCATGCTAATTTGTAGGAAGGAGCAGCTAACACTGGTGCTGAAACCTCTATTTACTTTAGATTTGGCCAAATTCTCAAGTCCTGATTCTCTAACTACCGGTAGATTTTAGAAAATGCAATAACTTTCCTTATAGTGTCTTCGAGTAAAGTATCCTGTCAGTTACAATAGTTTAACCTGCTTCGAAAAGCCTCAGGTTGAATGAAAGTGTATTATGTGTAGATACACTTTAGTATCTTGCATTGTCAGCGTTCCAGGGACTGTGGTAATGCAAGTTAAACAGATTGCGTTCTGTTCTTAATACTAAAACCATTTTCCTACCAGTAGACTTTTGAGAAAACTGTAAAACTGCATCTTAAAGTGTCATATTAATAAAAAACAATCATCATCTTTGTATGTTATTGCCAGTTTCATGCTAATTTGTAGAAAGAAGCAGCTAACACTGGTGCTGAAACCTCTATTTACTTTAGATTTGACCAAATTCTCAAGTCCTGATTCTCTAACTACCGGTAGATTTTAGAAAATGCAATAACTTTCCTTATAGTGTCTTCTAGTAAAGTATCCTGTCAGTTACAATAGTTTAACCTGCTTCGAAAAGCCTCAGGTTGAATGAAAGTGTATTATGTGTAGATACACTTTAGTATCTTGCATTGTCAGAGTTCCAGGGACTGCGGTAATGCAAGTTAAACAGATTGCGTTCTGTTCTTAATACTAAAACCATTTTCCTACCAGTAGACTTTTTAGAAAACTGTAAAACTGCATCTTAAAGTGTCATATTAATAAAAACAATCATCATCCTTGTATGTTATTGCCAGTTTCATGCTAATTTGTAGGAAGCAGCAGCTAACACTGGTGCTGAAACCCTTATTTACTTTAGATTTGACCGAATTCTCGAGCCCCGATTCTGAGCAAACTCCGTCTTTTGTAGGAGCTCGAGTTGCAAAGTCAAAGTTCGATACGGCACAACAGGAATGCACTTGCATGGATGTAGCGAACAAATGAAAAGGAACACACATCGAGCTGCCGTGGGCGAGCTGCCAGGAGCTTGAATGTGTAGTAATGGAGAAGCTTGGCATAATGCACAGATGTGCAGCTGGGTCAAACAACACTTTGTTTTCCTTGTTGGAGTTTCCTCCCTTTTCAGATGGCACGCTGCCAGAGTGTGTACTTGTGCTTTACAGACGCTGAATTACTCATTTACTACTACCCTCCCTCCCCTCGTGCACACACAAAACCTGCCATAAACACACACGAGTCCTTCATCTGGCTGTGACAGCGCGAGGTCACGGCGTGAGTTCTGGACGGGGTGAAGGTGGCGAAGTGGGGGGGTGGGTGGGTTATAAGTACCCTTTGTTGGCAGCCTCCACCCTGCCTTTCCCTCCCCTCACTTTCCCCAAAAGTAGCACACAAAGGCCACTTGTCCTGCGCTGCCAGTGCCCCACCCCTGTCACCACCCGGCTGCCCGCCACACCAATCCAACCCCTGCCAAAAAAATGAGCGCACGCCCGGTTTAAATGGCACCCTCTGTGTGTGTGCACATGGGCGGGCCGGGCTCGCACAAAGCGGGTGTCAACGCCATCCATGGCACGACCACGCCGGACCTCCCCTCCCCTCCCCTCCCCTTCCCCCGTCTTTCTGTTTCCCGCTCTTTTATTCTCCGCCGTTGCCCCGAGCTACTGAGCGCGCTCAGAGCCCGACACCGCAGAGGGAGCAGGACCACGGAGGAAAGTACAGCGGCGCAGGACGATGGGTGGGTGGGTGGGGGGGCACATGACAACGCGGCGGGACTCGCGCCTTACCTTGACCATTGCACAACACATCCGCACACCTACACAACAAACACACCATTCTCCCCTCCTCTCTTATCCACCCCCCCCCCTCCCCATCTACCCACCTCCCACCCTCTCCCCTCTCCCCTCTCCCCCCTCCCACATGCCAGACTTTATTAGACATCCAGAAAAGAAAACAGGAAACATGCTGCTTGCCTGGAAAATGTTGTCTCCACATTCTTCGGGTTAAAATCTACACATCGTACCAAAAAAGCAGGAAAAAAGCAAAAAAATATTTTAAAAAAACAGAAGGAAGACCCTCCGTTATAATCCAAGGAGGGTATCCTCTCCCCCCTCCACCACCACCACCACCACCTCCAGTCTCTTCCTCTCCTCTCCTCCTCTTCCTTACACCCCCCCTCCCTCCCCCCCCTCCCCTGGAGTTGCTCCTCTTGCTCTGGCCCTGTTGGCGAAGGGGAAGGGGTTTTTTTTTGTGGAGCGAGTTCTTGTTAAGCCCCCGGCTGCATCATCTTCAGTCCATGCCTTTGAGTGCTAGGAGAAAAGCACCATACACCCACGGCGTCCCAGTGTGCACGGATACAAACACACACACAGGCTGCTGATCGGATGGGTTTGGAGGGAGGGAAGGAGGAAGGAGGAGGAAGGAGGAAGGAGGAGGTAAGGGGGGGGGAGAAGACGCTTTTGTCCTTTTTTTTTTTTTTTTTTTTTTTAATCTCCCAGGAAGAAAAGGCTGCGGTCGGCGAGCGCGGTGGCTGGAAACTCTCTGCCGCTTCCTCTGCTGTCAGCTGCGCAACATCTATTCACTGTGCTTCCCTCTCTCTCTCTCTCTCTCTCTCTCTCTCTCTCTTCCCCTCTCTCTCTTTCTCCTTAGCTCTTTTCTACTGCCTTTGTCTTTGCTGATAATAAACCAGGAGGAGCAGGAAAAAAAAAAAAAAAAAAAAATCTCGCGGCAGGAATAAAATAAAAAAAAAAAAATCCTGTCTAAATCAAAAAAAAAGTGCCAGCTCTAACATGCGGAGTCGAGCTCATGCACAATTTACTCCACGGCTGCGTTGACTTCATAGGATCGGCACATACACATAACACACACTGGAGTACAAGCCCTCCCTCCCTTTTTTTTCCTTCCTCCTCCTCCTTCTTCTTCTTCTTCTCCCCTTTTTTATGGTTTATTTCTGATCTGGACTCCACAGTGTTTTAAGAACGCCAGCCCCCCTTTTTTTTTTTTTTTTCTCCCCACTCACACATAGCCTCACCTCCCTCTCCCTCTCCCTCTCCCTCTCCCTCCCGATTATTTGGTTTCCTCCTCTGCTTTTCCACTTTCATCTAAACCTCAATAACCCCCTCTACCACACACATATACACACATATACCCACATACACACACAAAAACACAACTTCACCCCACCCTGGCATTTTGCGGGTTACCGGGAAGAGATTGGAATAGTGACACACACACACACTCAAACACACACTCTGAATATGCCTTAAACACAGTAGACTACACACACACACATAGAAGTGCATGTAGTTGCACACTTTAAATCAGAAGAACAATGAAACATTCAAGCCACTCCAGCAATAACATTACAGCTGTGTGGAGCTGGCTGTTTTTTTTCGCACCATCAGGGAAGTCATCAGAGCCCAGTGTGTTAAGTTCACAGTTTGGTCCCTGGAGGGAAGGCGAAGGAGGGGATGAGGAGGTGGTGGTGGTGGTGGTGGTGGTGGTGGTTGGGGGGGGGTCTGAACTGACACATTGCTCTGCTGAATGGCTACGAGGACGAACGTCTGAAAAACACTCCTGTTTAGAATAACAATGTAAACGGAGCCTCCCTGCAAAAAGTCTGCAGCGTGCATGGTCACAGCATAACACACACACATATACACATATACACATATACACACACACACCTTAGCGGCTGCATGACAGGCGCAACCAATAGACAAAAAGCCCTGCACAGTCACACGCCAAAACCGATTAACGCTGACAGGGAAGTGGAAAGGTGGAACGGCCCGAGCAGTTTTAGCTCGGAGGGGTGGGTGGATGCCTCCTCCTGGTGTGAAGCCACTTTTTCTTTTTTACTGAAAATGGGTATTCGCTTCAACTGTGTGTGTGTGTGTGTGTGTGTGTGTGTGTGTAGGTGGCTATCAGTGCTGCTGTTTCTCAGTGGCGATAGTCCAACGAGCAGAGACACGGCACGTCAGCTGAGCCGCCGTCTGCAGCAATGACACATCTGAGGAAGTGTGACCATCAAAGACAGCAGCCCCCACTTCCTGCCAGCCGGCCAGACGCACACACACACACACACACACATACACACACACACATATATATATATACTCTTGATGGAGTGTGGGGATACGGCTGCCCCTCTGATCTTCCTCTCTTCAATAACATTAGAGGATGTGCAGGAGGAGGGGGCGCGCTGACTGACAGCAATATGTTAATATGGAACGTGGCAGATCACAGCTTCGCCAAACACACAGACACTCTAGGGTGGGGGGGTGAGGGGGGGGGGGTTAAGAACAAGAAGGGAGGGTGCATCAAAGAGCATTAGTGCAATAGAGACTTCCTAAATAGTCGCCGATGCCTGTCGAGTCCACAGGCCGACGGGTCAAACAGTAGAACGCTGTACGTGGCAGATACTGGAGGTGTTCACTGTTGTGGATAACACTGGGTTAGAAAAAAATGTTTTGTGCAAGTTGTCTAGGTTTTTTCAACTGAATTCGGACCATTTTGCACCGCTAAATCCAAAAATGACATCTGTTTTTCTCAATCAGGTCAGGTTTTTTTTGCTAATTTGATTAGGAAAAATTGGATCTTCTCACAAAATTGATTGCATTTTTGTGACTTTATCAGTTGATTTTTTATATAGTTCTCACCCAAAATAGGTTTTCAGAGAAAAAACAATCATTTTCTAACAGGATGTATTTATTACACTGGTCAACAGGAAATTTATTGTTTAAGTTTTTTGAGCTGATTTCGGATAATTTTGGTGTGCTGAATCCAAAAATCACATTAATTTTGCTCAATCAGGTCAACTTTCTGAACTATGCTACATATTGGCTTTTTAACATTTTTGCTTACATTTATGGGCATTTTCACATCATATGATACAAAATTCTTTCCTATTTCTTGCAATAAACGAGTTCTGAAGATTTTACTTTTGCCAATTTATGATTATTATTATTATTTTTTTTTAAATTTAACCTTTATTTACCCAGGCAAGCAATTAAGAACAGATTCTTATTTACAAATGCCCTGATTAATGTTTTTTTTTAATATTACAGGTGAATGAAATGGCTTCGACGAGAAGATCTTGCAAAAATAAGCCTGACGTATTCTGCTACATCTGCGGTGAATACACAATAAATTACACTGGGTTACAAACAAATGTTTTTTGCAAGTTGTCTAGGTTTTTTCAACTGAATTCGGACCATTTTGCACCGCTAAATCCAAAAAATGACATCTGTTTTTCTCAATCAGGTCAGGTTTTTTTTTGCTAATTTGATTAGGAAAAAATTGATCTTCTCACAAAATTGATTACATTTTTGTGACTTTATCAGTTGATTTTTTATATAGTTCTCACCCAAAATAGGTTTTCAGAGAAAAAACAATCATTTTCTAACAGGATGTATTTATTACACTGGTCAACAGGAAATTTATTGTTCAAGTTTTTTGAGCTGATTTCGGATCATTTTGGTGTGCTGAATCCAAAAATCACATTAATTTTGCTCAATCAGGTCAACTTTCGGAACTATGCTCCATATTGGCTTTTTAACATTTTTGCTTACATTTATGGGTATTTTCACATCATATGATACAAAATTATTTCCTATTTCTTGCAATAAACGAGTTCTGAAGATTTTACTTTTGCCAATTTATGATTAATGTTTTTTTTAATATTACAGGTGAATGAAATGGCTTCAACTAGAAGATCTTGCAAAAATAAGCCTGACGTATTCTGCTACATCTGCAGTGAATACATAATATATAACACTGGGTTACAAAAAAATGTTTTGTGCAAGTTATCTACGTTTTTTCAATTGAATTAGGACCATTTTGCACCGCTACATCCAAAAATGACATCTGTTTTTCTCAATCAAGTCAGGTTTTTTTGCTAATTTGATTTGGAAAAATTTGATCTTCTCACAAAATTGATGACATTTTTTTGACTTCATCAGTTAATTTTTTATAGAGTTCTCACCCAAAATAGGTTTTAAGAGAAAAAAAAAAATCATTTTCTAACAGAATGTATTTATTATTTATTATGTATTATGTATTTATTATGTATTCTCCTCATTACTCCACGTCTGTCCACAGCTCATGGCTGCTGCTGTCCGCTCTGACCACCTGTAAACCTCGGCTACTTCCAGCAGCTACGGTGGCTCGTCAAGCACAAAAAGGCGCAAGATTCCTTGGTTTGGTTCGGTTCAAGGTCGGTTATATTCACACCAGAAGTGAACCAGCCCAGAGTCCGTTTGGAACCAAGACCACCTCTTCTAGGTGGTCTCAGTCTGCTTGTTTGGTTTGAATCAGAGTTCACATGTTTGTATTCGCACTTAAAAAAATGTCCGGACTTTCTGGGGAAACGAACTCTGGCCTGTTTTAAACGGATCAAACGTGGTAGGTGTGAATACACCCTTAAAGCACAGACAAGTCTGAATTTTGCATGGTCGAAAAGGAGTAGGAAGAAGTATAAACTTATTTATAATCCTAACCCTCAGTGCTTTTACACCTTTATCACTAACTTGATACAAGAATCAAACAATACTATTTTCCTAATTTTAGCATCGAACCGCAACAAATACACAATGCAGTAACTGAATTATACACAACAAAATGTTCATGGCAGTACGGTCATACAATTCAACCATTTTCTTCAATAATTACAGCATATTTATCAGTACAACATCCATAAATAAACAATTGTTCCTTGG
This sequence comes from Sphaeramia orbicularis, assembly GCF_902148855.1. Taxonomy (NCBI): domain Eukaryota; kingdom Metazoa; phylum Chordata; class Actinopteri; order Kurtiformes; family Apogonidae; genus Sphaeramia; species Sphaeramia orbicularis. The sequence continues at coordinate 8,233,079 of NC_043975.1, read as the reverse complement.
TTCTTGAATTGTTTTTTGTGTGTGTGTGTGTGTGTGTGTGTGTGTGTGTGTGCAGTTGCAGACAAACTGCGACATGCCTCTGACTTCACCATTTGACATGCATGTTGGTACATGTCTGAAAGGGTGGCTTTGGCACAGATGGCCCAGATTGGCACAGATAAACACACTTTCCTTTTCAGACTGGGGGCTGCCAGACCTGGGCCTAAACCAGCGCTGATGGCTACATCTGTTTGCCCCTCAGCCTCTGGTGTTTTATATCGAAACTACAAACGCGCCTTTGAGAGCGAGCGTTTGTGCGTTCACACACCCACAGAGTAACGGTATTCGTCTCAGAATTCTTACTGAAAGGAATTGAAGAAGAAATCTGGGTGGATGGTTTGTGGATTGTGGAACTGCAAAAATAAAGACATTCATTTCTATAAAGGATTTTAAAAGTATGATGGAGTGAAGGAGGAATGTCACTGTTTTTCTTGAGTCCATTATGGTTGAATAGTTATTGTGTTTTATTGTTAATTTTGTATTGTATGTTATGCGTTTTTATTTTGGCGGGACAGTGCACATTAATGAACACATTTATACATTCCATTTCAGTATAACCATGTAAATATGCCGGAGTTAGCACCAATGCTAACCATGTACACTACAAACAAAAAGTTAAGGATATTTCTTTTTTTTTTTTGTCATTTTTTGGGTCATTTTTGCCATTTGTAAATAAAACTATGTCTGGTGATTAAAAAAATGTGTTTCAATTCAATTCACACACGAAAGTAAAAAGTAAAAAGCACTGTGCAAGAATCCCAACTGAAAAAAGTCCAAAAAAAGCCCAAAAATTAAAAAATATCCTTAACTTTTTGTTTGTGTTGTGTGTGTTTTATGTTGTGTGGACTTTGTACGGCTGCTACCTTGGACAGGCCTCCCTTACAAAACAGATTCCTAATCTCAATGGGACTTCCTAGTTAAATAAAGGTTAAAAAAAATTAAGTTACCATATTTGGTTCCTTACTGGTAAGAGGCCAAAACAGTACTCATAGAAATACTCTGAAATTCTAAATTTCAACCTTAGTGTGTTATTGGAGGACAGAACAAGACTTTATTACTTTTGTGAAATAAAAAAAAAAAGTTGTTACATAGAAAATCAAGGTCAAAGAAGTTACTATATTTGGTTCCCTACCTGTGAATGACCACAAAAAAAAAAAAAAAAAAAAAAAAAAAAAAAAACACAAAAAAATCCAAAAAATATATATAAAACCCTAGTGTGTTGACCCATGTTTGGACTTTGTACGGCTGCTACCTCGGTCAAGTCTCCCTTGCAAAAGAGATTCCTAATCTCAATGGGACTTCCTGGTTAAATAAAGGTTAAAAAAATGAAGTTACCATATTTGGTTCCTTACTGGTAAGAGGCCAAATAAATAAATAAATAAATAAATACACACACACACACACACACGTATATATATATATATATATATATATATGTATATATATATATATATATATACTAGCGATTTCACCTACTACCTTGGCCAGGTCTCCCTTGCAAAACAGATCTCTAATCTCAATGGGACTTCCTGGTTAAATAAAGGTTAAAAAAATGAAGTTACCATATTTGGTTCCTTACTGGTAAGAGGCCAAATAAATAAATAAATAAATAAATAAATAAATAAATATACACACACACACACACACACACACACATATATATATATATATATATATACTAACGAGTTCACCTACTACCTTGGCCAGGTCTCCCTTGCAAAACAGATCTCTAATCTCAATGGGACTTCCTGGTTAAATAAAGGTTAAAAAAATGAAGTTACCATATTTGGTTCCTTACTGGTAAGAGGCCAAATAAATAAATAAATAAATAAATAAATAAATAAATATACACACACACACACACACACACACACATATATATATATATATATATATACTAACGAGTTCACCTACTACCTTGGCCAGGTCTCCCTTGCAAAACAGATCTCTAATCTCAATGGGACTTCCTGGTTAAATAAAGGTTAAAAAAAAAAAAAAAATTACCATATTTGGTTCCTTACTGGTAAGAGGCCAAAAAAAAAAAATCCACAAAACTATATATATATAAAAAAACTAGCGCGTTGACCCATGTTTGGACTTTGTACGGCTGCTACCTTGGCTAGGTCTCCCTTGCAAAACAGATTCCGAATCTTAATGGGACTTCCTGGTTAAATAAAGGTAAAATAAAAATAAATAAAACAAATAAATAAAGAAAGAAAATTTTCCAGCAACATTCTTGCAATAAAAAAAGAAGCATGAAACAGAAAAGCATTAATCTTGCAGATATAGGTTAACAGCCAAAAGAGCTGTTTTAATTATGCATTTTGGTATTCCGAGCGTAAGCATATATTTTCTTTCTGAGTATGAATTGTTAAACTCGATATTTCAAAGTCAAACGAGCTTCCCTCCCGCCGCACGACTCGGCTAAGCCTCGACCTTTAGCACAGTCAGACATCGGGAGCAGCGGTCACGCTCTGGAAGACCCGACAAATGGCCCGAGCCTCCTTCCAGCCCGTGTGGATTTAGCGTTGAGAGGGAGTCCTGGTCTTTAACCGGTCTAATTATACTGTAAGCAGCCTTTTCCTGTAAGCGCTGGAACTGGGCCGCTCAGAGGATGCTGGATGTAGAGGGCAGTTAAATCCTCCTAAAGCACTTAAAGGGATTTTTAAAGAAAGCCAGCGGTGGAGCGGCCGACCTGCTGCTGGGAGACCGGGCCTCTGCTGACCACACGATGACCGGAAGGTTCAGGGGTCCATTCAGATCCTGGACTGGAGTAAGCCGGGTGGGTCAGCCAAAGGCCAGTAGTACCCTTGGTGAAACTCAGAAAGCTTTTCCATGTCTCGCTGTGTTGGACCGTCATACATAGTTGGATTTTCCTCCATTTGATCTGACGACGATCGCAACAGTCCAACAGACGACCACATGTCCAGGGTCAGCAGGGATCATGGCATGGTACTTCCCTTGTTTCTTATTACGTTTTTGTATGAGTTGTACTGTTGTGTCAAAGTTTTATATAAACGCTGCCGGTGTCAGTTTGATTTGGAGCCCACCCCCCCCCAAAAAAATAAATAAATAAATAAAAGATGAATGACTGCGACACAGAGAAAACAACTGTGATACGATAATGGAAGACGACTTAGAGAACTAAAGATTATAAGTTAGAATTTATAAGGAAAAATGTATGTCATCCATCCGTCCGTCCATCCATCCGCCCATCCATCCCTCAAACCAACTTCAAACCACCCACCAACCCATCCAACACCCATCCACCCACCAATCCACCCATCCAACATCCATCCATCCATCCATCCTTTATCAACCCATCCATCCATCCATCCATCATCAACCTGTCCGTTCGTCCGTCCATCCATCCATCCTTTATCAACCTGTCCATCCTTCCATCCATCCATCCGTCCATCCATCCCTCAAACCAACTTCAAACCACCCACCAACCCATCCAACACCCATCCACCCACCAATCCACCCATCCAACATCCATCCATCCATCCATCCATCCATCCTTTATCAACCCATCCATCCATCCATCCATCCATCCATCCATCCATCCATCCATCATCAACCTGTCCGTTCGTCCGTCCATCCATCCATCCATCCATCCATCCATCCATCCATCCATCCATCCATCCATCCATCCATCCATCCATCCTTTATCAACCTGTCCATCCTTCCATCCATCCATCCATCCATCAAACCAACTTCAAACCACCCACCAACCCATCCAACACCCATCCACCCTCCAACCTACCCATCCAACATCCATCCATCCATCCATCCTTTATCAACCTATCCATCCTTTATCAACCCATCCATCCATCCAACCAACCAACCAACCAACCAATATCCATCCATCCATCCATCCAACCAACCAACCAATACCCATCCATCCATCCATCCTTCCATCCATCCGTCCATCCATCCCTCAAACCAACTTCAAACCACCCACCAACCCATCCAACACCCATCCACCCACCAATCCACCCATCCAACATCCATCCATCCATCCATCCATCCTTTATCAACCCATCCATCCATCCATCATCAACCTGTCCGTTCGTCCGTCCATCCATCCATCCATCCATCCATCCATCCATCCATCCTTTATCAACCTGTCCATCCTTCCATCCATCCATCCGTCCATCCATCCCTCAAACCAACTTCAAACCACCCACCAACCCATCCAACACCCATCCACCCACCAATCCACCCATCCAACATCCATCCATCCATCCATCCTTTATCAACCCATCCATCCATCCATCCATCCATCCATCCATCCATCCATCCATCCATCCATCATCAACCTGTCCGTTCGTCCGTCCGTCCATCCATCCATCCTTTATCAACCTGTCCATCCTTCCATCCATCCATCCATCCATCCATCCATCCATCCATCCATCCATCAAACCAACTTCAAACCACCCACCAACCCATCCAACACCCATCCACCCTCCAACCTACCCATCCAACATCCATCCATCCATCCATCCATCCATCCATCCATCCATCCATCCATCCATCCATCCATCCATCCTTTATCAACCTATCCATCCTTTATCAACCCACCCATCCATCCATCCATCCAACCAACCAACCAACCAACCAATATCCATCCATCCATCCATCCATCCATCCATCCAACCAACCAACCAATACCCATCCATCCATCCATCCATCCATCCATCCATCCATCCATCCATCCATCCATCCATCCATCCATCCATCCATCATGTTTACTATCCCTTTAACTCACTTGGAACCACAGTAAACATATTAGAAACAGTTACTGCTGTTTACCACTCTTACGTGCAAGAACTGCTATTAAAAAAAAAACCCACCATACCAACTCAAGGCGAGTCAAGCCGATACCTGCAGCGGAGAAGCAATAAAACTTCCCCATTTCAGTTCACAAACCCACTATTTTTCACTCAGCCTTTTGACGCCACAATAACCATTACATACTATTTATTACATACTGAATATTTGGTACAGAGTATACCACTGCCGAGTTCTCACTGCTTCAGTTTATTGTCGTTTGGCGCTGAAATCCTTTAAGGAGCGGGGCTGCTCTGCGGGCTACGCAACTGCCATGGAACAGGATGTGTTTCTTGGAGACTTGGTGCTTTTTTAATGTTTTCGCTCAGAACTTCAAGGCTCCAATGGCAACAGCAAAAGCACTGTTCTCAGTAACGCTTTGGCCACACACTCTTAGCGGTAAATGCAATGCCTGATGTTGGATATGCCATTCTTTGTCCCAGGCAGATATTCTGGCCTTTTTATAAGTGGTAGACTCTGGGTCGGGGTCAGGGTTAGGTATCTCACTGAGGCGGGGGCAGGTGGTGGGTGGGTGGGGGGCGTGTTTACCTTTGCTGACAATGCCGGGTCTAGGCTTTTCAGAGGTGGAAACAGGTGTAACTGGTAGCTTTTTTTCTGGGTTCTTTTCACTTTCAGTTGCTGGTATTTTTAAGGTTGTAATAACGCTGAAGAGGAGTTCAAAGTGCGGTTTCACATGTCTACGCATTCCTTTTTTTTCCACCCATATTCAGCCAAGAAGAATATCAGGGTCAGAGCCAATCGGAGGCAGTGAAGGGCAGGTCTTTGTAGGGATTGGGGGGTGGGGTGGGGGGTACAGCTACAGAAACAGACCTGCTGAATGTCAGACGAACCGGAGGAAGAAGAGGTTTAGTTGCAGTTGACAGATTTTTGGTCATATGTTCGAACTTATCAAGACTGCTTAAGGCTATCAAGTACAGGTTTTATTTTCAGTCGGACAGGAATGAACCCTTACAGTAGTTAAACTTCAGGGTTCACCCAACACTTTGTTTCTATAGCTCACTGTTGGACTCTTCATAGCATGGGTGTCAAACTCATTTTAGTTCAGTTCCACATTCAGCTAAATTTGATCTGAAGTGGGCCGAACTAGTAAAATAATAACATAATAATATACAGGGTGGGGAAGCAAAATGTACAATATTTTGAGGCAGGGATTGAAAGACAGTGTATGACTAATTAGTTTATTGAAAGTCATGAGAATTTATTTGCCACAAGAAAATGGACATAATAGAAAATGTTTTTATTCTATGTGTCCTCCTTCTTTCTCAATAACTGCCTTCACACGCTTCCTGAAACTTGCGCAAGTGTTCCTCAAATATTCGGGTGACAACTTCTCCCATTCTTCTTTAATAGTATCTTTAAGAAAGTCGACATTGCTGTGTGATGTTCTATTGGTAGCATGTTCTAAAACGCCCCAAATAGCAGAATCCAGAGGGTTTAGATCTGGGCTAGAAGGCGGCCATAAACATGATTCCCAAAAATTGCTAAAGTTGGATTTGTTGCTGTTGTCAACAAGTGTTTTGGTGTTCTTGTGTAAGATTTTAACTTCAAATCATATTTTACTGCATTTCTAACGCTCTTGTTGTCTACCTCAAGTTCAACTGCAATTTTTCTCATGGATTTGGTTGGATCCTTTAGGATTTGGATTTGAGAGCTTTAATAAAAGCTTTCGTACGTTTTTTGTTGCTTCCTCTACTTCCAGACTTTCTGGTAATAGTTTTGCTCATAGTCATTCTCTTCTTTCCATTCTAAACAGTCTTTATGGACACTCCAACTATTTTTGAAATCTCCTTTGGTGTGACGAGTGCATTCAGCAAATCATACACTCTTTGACGTTTGCTTTCCTGATTACTCATATGGGCAAAAGTTTCTGAAAAGGTATGGATAATAGTGTTAGGTATGATCATGACATCAATATATGTGTGGTTTCAAAACAATTGACGTAGTGCCTGTTGAGAAAAAACAACTAAATGTTCACTGTAAATTTTGCTTACCCACCCGGTATAAATGCAGGGTTTACAAACACCGAGTGCTGCTACATGGTGCATGCTAATGACGTAATCCCACACTTTTTACTTTACTCTGCCCAGACCACCAGAGAGCACATCCCACCATATAATCATTCAGAGATTGCCTGATTCTTATTTTGACAAAAACAAATATCCTCATTGAGCAATGTAGAATTTGGACCCAAAAGCACACGCAATGAATAATGTAACACGATCTTAGCCAAAGGTCATGTTTACTCATTGAACAACTTAGTTTAACAACTCCAATCCCTGAGGAGCGAGTCCCTAATGGAGAGAAGTGCTCATCATAACATACAGACTCGGTCATTTTGAAGTGAAGATATGCACTGATGTCAGCTGTATGCTTTGGCTCCGCGAGTCTTCGGAGACTTGAAGTTGGACGGTTTAAGTGTGGCAGCAGGCAAGGAGTGAGACTAGTAGTGATGTAGGGGTTTTTTTTGGTGACGCAAGGTGAATATCAGCTAATATTTACTTAGGGGGTCAAATGAGTGGCCATTTTTGCCAAAAAATAAATAAATAAAAAAGTTGTAAGAAATGCATAGAACTGTGTTGAAATAATGCTAATACATTTGTGCACAGACTACTGATATTATTTGACAGTGGAAGCTCTATTTTCAGAAATATTGGATTTTGAATAGCACGTGTATGTGAAAACTTTTGCAGGTGGACGGACGTGACATTACCCATGATGCTCTGGTCAGTACCAGTACTTTATTAGTAATAAACTTATACACTGTAAGCCCGGATAAGTAGAGTTTACTCAAAAAATCTAAGGCAAGTGATTGCACTTAAATGATTTGAGTAATGATCGACTAATCAATTGGTTTAAGTAGGTTCAACTTTAATGCTAAAAGTATTGAACCTAAACTATTAAGTAGAAAACACTAAAAGACAAGTTATTTGTACTTTAAATCTGTTGTAAAATCAACCCCACTATCCAACCATTCAACTCAGCATTTTAGGTTACACTGACTAATTTTCTCAATTGCAGCCAGATTAATTTATCATTGATTAAACAACTTTTTTTTTTAAGTTAGTCAAACTCAAAATCCTATTCCTGACCAAAATAGTTATGAAACTATTCAACTTAATATATTGTAGCATGAATGGAAGTTAGCTCAATGTCATTTGTCAGTACAGGAAGTACTTTTAATGTGACAGGACATTAAAATTGATGACATCTGTATTTCTCAATGAGGTCAGGGTTTTTTTTTGCTAATTTGATTTGGAAAAATTTGATCTTCTCACAAAATTGATTACATTTTTGTGACTTTATCAGTTGATTTTTTATGTAGTTCTCACCCAAAATAGGTTTTAAGAGAAAAAAACAATCATTTTCTAACAGGATTCCTGTTAGGTACAATGGTGTTTTCACTGCAGATGTAGCAGAATACGTCAGGTTTATTTTTGCAAGATCTTCTAGTCAAAGCCATTTCATTCACCTGTAATATTAAAAAAAAAACATTAAGCATAAATTGGCAAAAGTAAAATCTTCAGAACTCGTTTATTGCAAGAAATATGAAAGAATTTTGTATCATATGATGTGAAAATGCCCATAAATGTAAGCAAAAATGTTAAAAAGCCAATATGTAGCATAGTTCAGAAAGTTGACCTGAGCAAAATTAATGTGATTTTTGGATTCAGCACACCAAAATTATCCTAAATCAGCTCAAAAAACTTAAACAATAAATTTGTTGTCGACCAGTGTTATTATTCATTATTATTATAACATAAGCAGGATGGATCAACACCATACTCCATATTGCAACCAGTAAAAACAAAACATGTGATATGTAGTATATAATCTTGTAAGAAAAACTAGGAATCTAAAAGAATAGAATATTTGTTTTTCAGGTAAATTCAGTTAAAATATAACTTGGCCATTTGTTTACTTTAGCTTGCAGGTTAGCTACCTCGTCTTCGGCACTGGATATGTGTATCACAGCTTGTGACACTCGCTCAGAGCAATCACTTATCTCCTTCCTCATAGCATTTATCGCCGCCATAATCCCATCAAATCTGGTCAAAAACTCCATTTTCATGGAGTTTATTGCAGCCAATACAGTATCCATCTTGACATCGGCGACTTCTCCGACTCCATTGGCCTCCTGTTCTGCCATGTCGTCATTCGCTTTTTGATAGTCAGTTAGCTTCGGCTGCTTTGACGCTTTGCTCTTATCTTTGCTTAACTTTCCAACCTTCAGCATTACAGTAACCACAGTAATATTACGTTATGAAGCTTTAGAGCAAAATTGAGATTTTTTTTTGTAGAAATCATAGCAGCTAGGAAAGAGTAGCGCGAGATGTGTCTTCCTACGTGGCCGCCATAACCGGAAGTCAACTTGGCCATTTGTGACATGAAAATATAGCATTAATTGTGTTGAAATTGGACATTTTTGACCTGAAAACATTGGTTCATATGACCATCAACATGTTGCAACAGATCTGAAATCCTGTAAATTTGCACAAGTTCCTTTGGGGATTCACTTAAATTGATTTGATTTGATTTATTTATTTATTTCGAACATGCAAAAAAAACCAAACAAACAAAAACAAACAAAAAACAAAACAAAATAAAAACAGAATAAAACATTCAAATGGACAGAATCTGTCTCCAAGCACATACAAGTCTGAATTTTGCATGATCGAAAAGGAGCAGGAAGAAGTATGAACTTATTTAATTCTACCCCTCAGTGCTTTTACGCCTTCATCGCTAACTTGATACAAGAGTCAAACAATAATATTTTCCTAATTTTAACATCAAACCACGACAAATAGATAATGCAGTAACTGAAATACACCCAACAATATGATCATGGCAGTCCAGTCATACAAGCAGACTCAACAATTCAACCATTTTCTTCAATAATTACAGCAGATTTATCAGTACAACATCGTCCATATGCACAAAGACATAATTAAGACCTCTAAGCAAATTTTAGCCCATATGTATTTAGGAGGCCCAGGTTTGTCCACAGAGAGGCACCTGCAGCACCTCCAGCAGCCAGAGTAAATAACCCACCCTGAGGCCTGCACACAAGACCCCCCCCCCCCCACCCCCCCATACACCAACCCCTCAGCCATGGTCCAGATAACAACCCTGAGTCAACACTACTCGCTCTTTCTGCTTTTGTTTTCTCTGCCTTCCCTCCCACGTTCCAATCCCCGCGGAACTGCGAGGACCGGGCCTGAAAAGATGTAGGGATGAGCGAGGGACAGAGAGATAGAAGAAGAAAACAACAACAACAAGAAGGAGAAAAAAAAGAGAGAGAGAGAAGCAGAAGAAGAAGAAGACGAAAAAGCCTAAATTACAGCATGGGAATGCAAATGAGAGTATTTTATTTGGGGGGAGCCAAGGAGGGCACGCAGGCTTTATTTTTCCAGGCAGGAACAGCCCCCATGTGGCCTCTGGATCAGCTGCAGCAACGGCGAAAAAGAAAAGAAAAAGCCAACATTCTCACTCTCAGCCTTTTTACTTGGGGACGGATAAAAACGAGAAATATAACAAAATACAAAAACCCACAACTCTCCCAGGCTAGTGCGGAGTCGTAAAATAAAATATATTTGTTCTACGCTCTCCCACCACCTCCTCCTTCCATCAGGTCAGAGCAGAATCCACCTAAAGTTGCACGAATACAGACACAAATCACCCCCCCCCCCCCCCCCCCCCCCCCCCCCCCCCCCCCCATATAGAGACACCCACTGCCACTGGAAAAATGAGCGATGTGGAAGAAAAGGCTTGGAGGAGGCAGCTGCAGGTGGGCTCCAGATGTGGCGGCTCTGGGGACGGGCCACTCTGGCGTAGTTAAGGACGGCTCAGAAACCCCCCCAACCCCTCATCGCCCTCCCTTTTTTTTTTTTTTTTTACCCTCCTCCTCCTCCTCCGCCTCCTCTTCGCAGTGACAGGAGCCATCTGGCCTGGCAAAGCAAGTGGAGACGCTGCAGTCGAGGCCCACCCTCCCAAGTGTGGCCCCTGCATGGTGCACAGCAGCCAACACCAGTAAATAAAATAAAACACACACACACACATACACACACACATATATATATATATACACACTGCTTTTCCACCCCCACCCCCCCTTCCATGCCAAAGCCGTCACAGGGCTATTAACCCACCGGAGCAGCGGCCCAGCTGTGCTCCATTATGATAATACACCAGGGGTCTCGGGGTCCTGTCAACCAGGAGTCAGCCATCAGATACTACGAGGTGTCCACTTACAGGCTTTTAAAGCTCACTTTGCTAAAGAGTTACAGCCATTTTCATCATTGCAGCTTCCAAAACTCCCACCCCCCCTCTAAAAAACTTACCCACCTCCCCCTCCCTCCCACTGTGTGCAGATGATATTTCACACTCCATCCACACAGGACCGTCTTTAACACACTAGTGGACACTGTAACTGGAGTTTTTGGACACACAATCCATACCTGCGACACCCGACACCACCGAGCCGCCGGGTTGCCGGGTCGCTGGGTCGCCGCCCCACTTCCTGTATGACATCAGCTACTGCTACTTATTTCTGGACAAATATCAATGACCCGCGAGCTGTTGAATAAGAATAGGACCATGTATGCAGAACACAGGCCTGTTCGGATTAACACGCATCTATTACTGAATATATTCTAGAGATGCTCTGATGCCACTTATTTCCAGACCCAGTACGAGTACTTACATTTGAGTATTTGCCGATACCAAGTACCGATACGAGTATTTAATAATCCCGTTCCAGTTCTTAGTTCCTTTTGTAAATGTGCTTTATTGTCGTTGTCATTAGTCTGACTGGAACAAAGTGCTGCTACTGACATTTAATGTGTTGGAATGAGCGTTTGTCAATTAATCCACCAGGGGGCGCCGCTCTGAATTAACCATACTGGACAAATACCATGAAGAAGAGGAAAGTTTTTTGAGAAGAAGAAGAAGAAAGTCAGTAATAACTAGGGATGCACCGATACCACTTTTTCCAGACCGAGTATGAGTACGAGTACTTACATTTGAGTACTTGACAATACCAAGTACCGATACGAGTACTTAATAATCCAATTCCAGTTCTTAGTTCCTTTTGTAAATGTGCTTTATTGTCGTTGTCATTAGTCTGACTGGAACAAAGTGCTGCTACTGACATTTAATGTGTTGGAATGAGCGTTTGTCAATTAACCCACCAGGGGGCGCCTCTCTGGATTAACCATCCTGGACAAATACCACAAAGAAGAGTAAAGTTTTATGAGAAGAAGAAGAAGAAAGTCAGTAATAACAAACATGGAGACGACAGAGGCAAGACTAATGTGATACTAATATTTAGGGCTGTGTATCGGCAAGAATCTAGTGATACGATACAAATCATAATACTAGGATCATATCATGACATGACATATCATGATATTGTTACATAGGAAATTTTTTGTTTGTTTCTTTTTTTTTTTTTTTTTTGATTGTTTCCTTGTAGAATTGAATTACTCCAGAAATCTGCACAAATACTAAACACATTTTTATTTGATCACAACAGGATCTAATGCTATATCACAAAATGTTCCTGTGTTCAAATTTAAATTCTGTTTTACAGACATTACACTTTAAGATCCTGTTCAAATATTCATATTCTATTAGTTCAGAACTAACAACATCACATTATTTTGTGCAATCCCAATAAAGGAACTAACATGATTTAATAAAAGAGTGTTAAATAATAATAAATAAAATATAAACCAAAACCCCCCCTCCAAAAGAACCCCCACAATATCTGCATTTGAATAAATACCTAAAAATATCGATACAGTACTTTCTAATATTGATACAGTATTGTGAAAAGAAATATTGCGATATATTGCAGAACCAATATTTTCTTACACCCCTACTAATATTGCAGCGCTTTCTCTGGTAAGGTTTAAAAGCTGAGCTTCAACAGGTAGAGAAAAGAGAAATGAGCGATAAGTTTTGTTTTCACTTCCGCACCACTCCGTACTCCCGGCCCAGCCCTGGGTAGTTGTCATAAATCTGTCAGTAGTTTTTCTCTAACTCACACAGTGGCTCTTTGAACAAATCCTCTACCTCCACGGTTCTTGGTGGTATTCTCCGTCTGGGTACACATCCGCCATCACCTGGAAAACGGATGGAATGTACGCAGAGGACGGACAGAACGCTGCGTCCGTATCTGTCTGTGTCTTTAACATTACTTGCAGTCAGCGTTACTTTTATCACCGTCATTTATTTTGAAAAATCTCCACACTCTTCACACTCCACACACATTATTCCACCGCCGTGTACCTGCTGCACTGAACTGTGAATGTCACACGACCTAAGTGGTATCGGTGCATTTGTATCGGATTACTTTTACGAGTACGAATACGAGTACACACTGAGTATCGGAGCCGATGCCCGATACTGGTATTGGTATCGGTGCATCCCTAGTACAAAGCCATCGTTCGTACGTGAAAATCTTTGTGACCCAGGCATTAGCGCTCTTTCCTTAAAAATGACAACATCCAGTCTCAGAAAATAAATAAAAAAAAAACAAGCATTTTTGCTCCGTTTTTCCTTTTCTATCAGGTAGTAACTTTCTTTTTTGTTATTAGAAAGAGAAAATGAAAATCAATCTGTTTTTTAAATTTAGTTTATCTGTTGTGACACTGAAAAAAAAAAAAAAAACGCCTTCAAATTCTATTTTAATTCTTCTATTTTAAAACAAAAATCAATTAAACACTAGTTTTTCTTTTGTGTCTGAAAAGAAAATCCAATTATCCAAAGATACACTAACCATGAAGACACTTGTCCAGTTAATGCTATATTTTACTCAACAAGTCCCTTTTTCTTCCATTTTTTCTGTCTTGATATCATAACCTTTGACTTTACTTAGAGCTTTTATGAACATCGTCATCATTTGTAAATTAAACATAGGAAAATAGATGATTTAACTGCAAAAATACAAAATTCAGAGGATAATATTATAATAAATGGTGATAAATCACTAAGGAAAGGGTAAATACAGAGACAAATTCATTTGGTAACTGCTATAAAAGTCACCCTGGGTCCTTATGGGTTCAGGAAATGCAAGTTTACAACTGAAATTGTCCACAAATTGAACAATAACAACTATGGTTTGTTGGAGTTTGGAGTAATTTTTGCAAAAACCAGAGGAAGAAACCATCTGTTTAGAAAACTGTCGGTGTTAGTGTGAATTAGCGACATATATTTTCCATGTTTTCAGTGTTTCTGAACCCAAAATGTCACTAGTCATATATCAAATCTATAAATTACAGCTTTTACTGAGTATATAATCATACAGATGACATTATGATTTGATTAATTGTCCTATAGTTAAAACAAACAATACATAAACAATTAAATAACTGCAAACCCTCAATTTATACTGCGGTGTAAAAGAATGAAATGTCCTCGCACAGTAATGGACCTTTCATAAACCACGGTTTTGCAAAGTATATTTGATGTCATACGTTTTTCAAGGTTTTTCTCTCCAATTAAGCCATCAAAACACCAAACTCTGCAGAGAGTTCTTTATTACTCATGGGAGACTGATGCTATATTAAAGTGAATAGACAGTGTTTTTCTTCTGATAGGCTTCTCAAAAAACGGAGGTTGTTTGTTATGACTTCATCGAATTTGCTTCACATTTCCTTGAGCTATTTTCTAAATATGATAATAACATGAAAATTATGCAAAATGCAAGGTTTTGAGTCAAATAACAGCAAAAAAACCCCAACAAAACAGAGTATCCAAGCCTGGCCTTTTTCACCTTCTATAAAACAATGCTTTCCTTGTAATACTTCATACAACTACTCACTTCTTCAAAATATAAATACAGCTAAAACTACGTAGCGACTCATAAAGCTAACTGAAATGATTAAACACACATTACTGTACATTCCCAAACAAGAAACTCCAGAAAATTACATCTTTGCTTTGTCCGATTGTCAGATTACCAGTGGCTTTAGAATAGTTTCGGAACATGTTTGCCAGTTCCAGGCTCTCTCAGCCCTCCTGCGAGCATATTGGGTCTTGGGAATGCTGTTAAAAGGATTCCAGGGTAATTGTTTATGCTGTGGTACAAACTGAGAATGAAGAAAAGTGGACTGTAATGACGGAAAAGGTCCAGGGCAGCGGTAACATAATGGCCAACGAGGGACATAAGAGTCTACCGAAGTCTACGTACATTTAGTCCAATGACAACGGTGGTAAAAGTATACTGACAGCAGTGGCGGCTGCTCGTCTTTCAGACAGGGGAAGCTCATTGTCGGCTTACATAAAAAAAAAAAACTGTCAAGTTATTTAAACATAAATTCGGCCCTCCGTTCCTTTTAAGAAAATGGTCAGTGACCATTATTATTATTATTATTATTATTATTATTATTATTATTATTATTATTATTATTATTATACCAAGTCGGTGTATTTTCCAGGGACTGGACCAGTGTCCTCTCAATGTCCAGCAGAACTAGGGCTGCTTAGATTGCCTTGGCCCAGTGTGTTGTGGGTGTCAGACTTCAGCCTTTTAAACTACAGATGCTCCTTTCACTCCGACCTAGCCGACAGTTTGATTGATTTAACTATCTATGAAACGATATTTAACTCGAACAAGAAATGATTAAATTATGGAACTGAAACAAGAAAACGTTGAAACTATGTTAAATTGAAACAAGGAAGTCCAATGAGTGTGTTTTATTTACAGTGCAAGAAATGAACGAGTAATTTCGTAGTGATTTCTCTGATTTCACAGCAGAATGTGCGACGGTATTAAACTGAACTGTGTCAGTGAAGGAGGAGATCTGAAAACAGCTGTCAATCAAACGGGGTTCAGCCTTTCGACCGATCCTCCAATCAGCACGTGGGATTCTGGCGTCCAGCCCGGCCGAGCTCCGCCCACAGCTCCATTCACCCCCAGAGACGCCCGGCGTCCGGGGGCGGGACAACATCGTGGTATTTATCCAATTACCGTCCAGTTTTGACGCAATGAAAAAAACTGTTCCACTCAGTCCCATTGAAGTGCATGGACGCTGAGAGTCTACGGACAAATGCACTGAGCAGAGATGGAATGAGAAAACAGAGACGGGAATGGAGGAGAAGTGAACAACATCTCGTCCGTTGATTTGTGATAAAGCTGATTCTGAACGAACTCATCTTTGAGATGAACGTGTTCTAACACATTTGTAGTCAATAAAATGTCAACACAACCGAACATATTTAACCATTTAATTTTCGTAATTTTAGGGGAAGCCGAGCTTCCCTTGCAGTCTGAGAAATCACCACTTACTGACAGTCAATAGAACTTGGCAATCAATTAAGCTCGCTCTTTGATGGGACATTACTGTGTTTGACCCTTATTGAGCTACCCCCACTGATGGTGTTAGCTTGACTCGTCTTGAATCAGTACACCTTTTTTTTTTTCCTAAAAAAGTTACATTCTCACCTGATAAAGTCTTACTATGATATTTTATTCCAGAAATTAGAAATGTCATCACTGCAGTCATGGTATGGACGATACCTACAGTGGAAATGCAACATCCTGGAGCCCAAAAGTAACATTTAAGTACAGTTTTTCAGTAAAAAAACTTCCCAGTTTTGAGTTTTGGAGCTAACTCACCTGAATTTGGTAGACCTTTTTTGGCATTTCCACCATCAGATACTCTTAGTATCATCTTCACCAACAGTACAAGCAGGCAAAGGCACTACTATGATCATAACAAGCATTATAATCATGCAAATCACAGATTGGTTGGGAAAATGTCAAAAATAGACTACTATTTGATAAACTGACCACAGATTTGGGTCTAAACAATAATATTCTCACTTGTTTAAGTTGTACTATAACTTTTTATTTTGGAAATTCTAGCTTTTCTTTCTCCTAAACAACTATATTCTCACCTGATAAAGTCTTACTATGGTATTCTTATTTTAGAAATGATCAATTTCATCATTGCAGACAGGGCAAGGGTGGCATCATGATGATACCTACAATGGAAATGCAACATCCTGGAGGCCAAAAATGGCATTTAAGTACTTTATTTTCAGTTTTGGAGCCAAACCGTCTCAACTTGGTAGACCTTTTTTTGGCATTTCCACCATCAGATACTCTTTCTAGTATCATTTTCACCAACAGTCCTAGTAAGTGAAGGTATTACTATGATCATAACAAACACTATAATCATGCAAATGACAGATTGGTTGGAAAAATCTCAAAAATAGAGTAAATTTTGACAAACTGACCACAGATTTGGGTCAAAACACTAAGATTCTCAGTCATTTAAGCTGTACTGTAACTTTTTATTTTGAAATTCTCAATTTTTCTCCCCTAAACAACTATATTATTGCCTGATAAAGTCTTACTATGATATTTTTATTTTAGAAATGATCAATTTCATCATTGCAGTTAGGGTAAGGATGGCATCATGATGATACCTACAATGGAAATGCAACATCCTGGAGCCCAAAAATGGCATTTAAGTACTTAATTTTCAGTTTTGGAGCCAAATTGTCTCAACTTGGAAGACCTTTTTTGGCATTTCCACCATCAGATATTCTTTCTAGTATCATCTTCACCAACAGTACAAGCAGGCAAAGGCACTACTATGATCATAACAAGCATTATTATCATGCAAATCACAGATTGATTGAAAAAATCTCAAAAATAGCAGTAAAAAAAGAGTAAATTTTGATAAACTGACCACATATTTTTGTCCAAACACCAATATTCTCATCTGCTAAAGTCACACTATAACTTTTTATTTTGGGGATTCTAGCTTACATTTTTACTTTTCATTCTTCTTTCATTATTCTTGTTTCCTTGACGGTACCTGCAGTGAAAATGCAACATCCTCTAGGCTAATATTCTCACTTGTTTAAGTTGTACTAAAACTTTTTATTTTGGAAATTCTCGCTTTTTTTCCCCCTAAACAAGTATATTTTCTCCTGATAAAGTCTTACTATGATATTTTTATTTTAGAAATTATAAATTTCAGCACCACAGTCATGGTGAGGACAACATGATGATGATACCTAAAGTGGAAATGCAACATCCTGGAGCCCAAAAATGGCATTTAAGTCCTTAATTTGGGGTTTTGGAGCAAAATCGCCTCAACTTGGTGGACCTTTTTTGGCATTTCCACCATCAGATACTCTTTCTCGTATCTTCACCAACAGTCCAAGTAAGTAAAGGCATTACTATGATCATAACAAACACTATAATCATGCAAATCACAGACTGGTTGGGAAAATCTGGGACAGGAAATGGGAAAATGTCAAAAATAGATGACATTTGATAAACTGACCACAGATTTGGGTCTAAACAATAATATTCTCACTTGTTTAAGCTGTACTATAACTTTTTATTTTGGAAATTCAAGTTTTTTTGTTTTTTTTTTCTAAACAACTACATTCTCGCTCGATAAAATATTTACTATGATATTTTATTTCAAAAAGTTCTTGAGTAAAAAATGTCCAGATTTTCAATTTTGGAGCTAACTCACCTCACTTTTTTAGCATTTCCACCACCAGTAGCATCAGATACTCTTTCTAGTATCATCTTCACCAACAGTCCAAGTAAGTAAAGGCATTACTATGATCATAACAAACACTATAATCATGCAAATCACAGATTGATTGAAAAAATCTCAAAAATAGCAGTAAAAAAAGAGTGAATTTTGATAAACTGACCACAGATTTTCGTCTAAACACTAATATTCTCACCTGCTACAGTCACACTATAACTTTTTATGTTGGGAATTCTAGCTTACATTTTTACTTTTCATTATTCTTTTATTATTCTTGTTTCCTCGACGGTACCTGCAGTGAAAATGCAACATCCTCTCGGCTAAAAGAGGCATTTCAGTGTTGTACTTGAGTAAAAAAACTTCATCACGTTCCACATGTTTTGGCTAAATATAGGGGAGGAAGCAGCCGGCCCCTTGGGTAGCTTTTATTTATTTAATTTCATTATCATAGCATCTGTTCTCTGGCATGGATGAGACCCCTTTATGTTTTTTGTCCTTCAGGGAAAAGGCCTCCTCAATAGACAAATAAAGACGCTAATGTCAGAAATGGCGGACACAAATATTCTAATCAGATTCTAATGTCCTAAAGATGAAAACAACACAGCTCTGCAGCTTCAAGGATCTTTCCACCTCCCTTTATGCTCGCTGCCCATTTTAAATATCCTCACATGGGAGATGTTCCCGCTGTGTTTGTTGGCGGCCGAGCTTAAGTGAACGGAAACCAGTAGCATTGATTTGTAAGAGCGGGCCGAGGATCAAACCGCAGGACAAAAGACGAAGCGGGAGGACAACGGAGGGACACGGGGGACGCCGATGACAACTGGTCGATGGGGACGACCGCAAGCGACCGCAGACACGATCGTCCCGAGGCCTCGAAACATGCCACTGTGGTTCATACAAAAAAAACAAAAAAACAAAAGAGTTGTTCCGGGAGAAAAAACGTCCACAGTAGGGATGTAACGATATGAAAATTTCATATCATGGTTATTATGTCCAAAATTATCACGGTTATCATTATTATCGCCGTATTTATACTTAAACACACACTGAAATAATGTAACCAAGTTGTATTTTGAAAAATAAAAAATAAAAAATAATAATAATAATAATAATAATAAAATAATAGGCACAATGTACTTTTTGTAGGCAGAAACTTCCAATATTAACACAGGGGTGTCAAACATGTGACCCGGGGGCCAAATCCGGCCCGCCAAAGGGTTCAATCTGGCCCATAGGATGAATTTGTGAAATACAAAAATTATAGAGAAAATATTAACAATCAAGGATGTTAAAATAATTTTAGGTCAATTAATTCTAAAGTGGATCAGACCAGTAAAATATTATCATAATAAACTATAAATAATGAAAACTGCAAATTTGTCTCTTTGTTTTAGTGTAAAAAATGTAAAATTACACAAAAATGTTCACATTTACCGATTCGTCTTTTACAAAAAATGTGAATATCTGAAATGTCTTAATAGAAGTATGTGGAATTTTAACAATATTCTCTCTGTTATTTAATGTTTTGTGTATTTGTAGATCCTCTGTGATCTGTAAGTTGTGATTCACCTGTATAAATGAAAAACTAAGGTGTAATATCATTAACATTGCACTTATTTTTACACATTTCTAATTTTCAGGTGGTTCATATTTGTTCGTGTTATGTTCAAGTACAATTTGTAGATGTAAACATTTTAATTATAGAATTTTAAGTGTATTTTTGCGTGTATTGTAGGATATTTAAGCATATTTAAGTGTATTTTTGCGTGTATTGTAAGATATTTAAGCATTTTTAAGTGTATTTTTGTGTGTATTGTAGGATTTTTGAGCATATTTAAGTGTATTTTTGCGTGTATTGTAGGATTTTTGAGCATATTTAAGTGTATTTTTGCGTGTATTGTAGGATTTTGGAGCATAATTAAGTGTATTTTTGTGTGTATTGTAGGATTTTGGAGCATATTTAAGTGTATTTTTGCGTGTCTTATAGGAGTTTTGAGCATAATTAAGTGTATTTTTGCATGTATTGTAGGATATTTAAGCATATTTAAGTGTATTTTTGTGTGTATTGTAGGATTTTTGAGCATATTTAAGTGTATTTTTGCGTGTATTGTAGGATTTTGGAGCATAATTAAGTGTATTTTTGTGTGTATTGTAGGATTTTGGAGCATATTTAAGTGTATTTTTGCATGTATTGTAGGATATTTAAGCATATTTAAGTGTATTTTTGCGTGTCTTATAGGAGTTTTGAGCATAATTAAGTGTATTTTTGCATGTATTGTAGGATATTTAAGCATATTTAAGTGTATTTTTGCGTGTATTGTAGGATTTTTGAGCATAATTAAGTGTATTTTGTGTGTATTGTAGGATATTTAACTATATTTAAGTGTATAGTTGCGTGTATTGTAGGATATTTAGGCATATTTAAGTGTATTTTTGCATGTATTGTAGGACATTTAAGCATATTTAAGTGTATTTTTGCGTGTATTATAGGAGTTTTGAGCATATTTAAGTGTATTTTTGCGTGTATTGTAGGATTTTGGAGCATAATTAAGTGTATTTTTGTGTGTATTGTAGGATTTTGGAGCATATTAAAGTGTATTTTTGCGTGTATTGTAGGATTTTGGAGCATAATTAAGTGTATTTTTGCGTGTATTATAGGAGTTTTGAGCATATTTAAGTGTATTTTTGCGTGTATTGTAGGATTTTGGAGCATAATTATGTGTATTTTTGTGTGTATTGTAGGATTTTGGAGCATAATTAAGTGTATTTTTGTGTGTATTGTAGGATTTTGGAGCATAATTAAGTGTATTTTTGTGTATTTTTGCGTGTATTGTAGGATTTTGGAGCATAATTAAGTGTATTTTTGCGTGTATTATAGGAGTTTTGAGCATATTTAAGTGTATTTTTGCGTGTATTGTAGGATTTTGGAGCATAATTATGTGTATTTTTGTGTGTATTGTAGGATTTTGGAGCATAATTAAGTGTATTTTTGTGTGTATTGTAGGATTTTGGAGCATAATTAAGTGTATTTTTGTGTGTATTGTAGGATTTTGGAGCATAATTAAGTGTATTTTTGTGTGTATTGTAGGATTTTGGAGCATAATTAAGTGTATTTTTGCGTGTATTATAGGAGTTTTGAGCATATTTAAGTGTATTTTTGCGTGTATTGTAGGATTTTGGAGCATAATTATGTGTATTTTTGTGTGTTTTGTAGGATATGAAGAAACAATGATGGAATTTTCATTTTTTAAAAACTACAGAGTGAACCAAAAAAACGGGAATTTTTGCAGTGCATATTGGCATTGTTTCTTAAATGGCATGGTTTAAGGTTTCAGTTACTATGAATAAAATATTTTTCTTCCATCACTCTTGGTTTTATTGGATTGCTAAAAAGTTCCCGTTTTTTTGTGTCACCCTGTACTAACCGTCGGGAATTTCGTTATCGTTATTCCGGTAATCGTTACATCCCTAGTGCACAGGAACATAGATTACAGTTCTCTGGGATGATGCGATAACCAAAATTTTTTTTAATTCTTTCTCATCTTCTTTCTTTTCCTGTCTCGTTTCAACCCCCACCCCCACCCCACCCCCCACCCACCCCCGCCCCCGTCGCCGGCCACGGAGCATGAAGAAAGTAAATATGTGTGCTAGGTAAAGCAATCGGTTAACCTTTGAAATACCCTGGCAATGAGATCTGCCGCTCTTTATTCTTTTCAGCACCAAAAAAAAAAATGAAGAGGGAAGAAAAAACACACACACTAACACACACACACTTACACACACACAAGCTTGGCCACCACTTCAGAGAGGATATTCAATATCCATGAGCTTTTTCATTTCACACTGATGAATAATTCAGGGTGACCTGCCCACCACTGACTGAGAGAGAAAGAGCAGCAGAGGAAAACAAAAAAAAAAAAAACAAAACAAGAAAAAAAAAAAAAAAAAAAAAAACAGAGACAGAAGACAGGGGAGGTGTGCGGCAGAGGTAGTTGTCTGTTTTAGTGGATGCAGCTGTTGCCGTTGGACGCGCACTAAACCAATCTCCTCCCCAGCTGCCACCGACAGACAGAGGCGTAATGTACAGCAGATCCCAGCGCACATAATTGGGCAGATTATATCAAAGTGCTGCCATTATTTCCATGGCGAACGGTGAGCGCACATCACAGCTACCCGGTGGAAACGCAAAAAGCCGAGGGACGGGATGGAGGTGGGAGTAAAATAAACATGACGATACGATGCGCCAAAATAGCAGCGAAACTCTTCTGAGCAATCATAACATGTCACGAGATGACAGCGGACACTCGTAAACATAAATACACACACGCAGCTCGGCTCGGCTCGCCACGGGTGCTTAGCGTTGACCTTTAGGCCCCCCGCCACCGCCGCCGCCACCGCCATTATTTCCACCATCTACAGGGGTTGGACAAAATAATGGAAACACCTTCACCTCAAGATGATAATGCCCCAATCCATACAGCTAGAATTGTTAAAGAATGGCATGAGGAACATTCTAATGAAGTTGAACATCTCGTATGGTCGGCACAGTCCCCAGACCTCAACATTATTGAGCATTTATGGTCAGTTTTAGAGATTCAAGTAAGACGTCGATTTCCACCGCCATCGTCTCTAAAAGAGTTGGAGGGTATTCTAACTGAAGAATGGCTTAAAATTCCTTTGGAAACAATTCACAAGTTGTATGAATCAACACCTCGGAGAATTGAGGCTGTAATTGCCGCAAAAGGCGGACCTACACCATATTAAATTATATTTTGTTGATTTTTTAAGGTGTTTCCATTATTTTGTCCAACCCCTGTATGTGACCTGGAGTGTTTCTCTAGAAATATCGAGGTATTAATTCTTCTGTTGCGCTCTGTTATGCCCGGTGCGTTCAAGGACTTTCAAATCTATTTCAACAATGTCTGAAAACGCAGACAGATTTGACTTTTTTTAAAAATATTTCAACCGTAAGAGTACACTTCAGTCAAGACCACATACTTGGCGTTTATTCCCAACGATTTCAGAGACTTAGGATATGAAACGCATGATCCAATATGACCTCAGAACCAAACAAACGAAGGCGGACGATGACTGTCGGCTCCAACGGGCTACGTATTGGACTTAAAAAACGGAATAAAAGAAAAAAGTCGAGGCCGAGGAGACAGAAGAAGTAGAATGTCGCATATGTGTGATCGTTCTGAAATGACAAAAACAACAAAGATACGTGTGGAATAGGAATAAATATGCATCAAATTTGACATTCATTTCATTTGCATCTACGTAGCAATGAATGAGAAAATGATAATATTTTTGGAACTCAGTGCTCTATGACATACAACACACAGCTAGAACAACCCAGAAGCGACTTAACCCATAAAGACCCAAACATCCACCATCAACTAAAACCATCAAAAAACTGTTTAATACCTGTTGATCCATTAATCCTATCAATCCATATAAATAATTGGTGTAAAATGCAGTTGGTCATCTTTTCATGGTCATCAGATATGACCCATTTGGATGTTCAGAGGCTCCGTAGTTACCGTGGAAACACCTTCATCTTCTACAACACTGATTCACCAGTAAAACCCATGGAGTTGGATCAATAACAGTGGATGGATACACTGGGTTTATGTTCAGTTAATGATAGATTTTGCTGAAAAAGACACTTTTTCTTCAGTTTTGATACCTTTACGCAAATTTATAATATGAACAGGTTTACATCTACAAACTACCCTTTCAAAAGATGTGAATAACATGAACAAACTGAAAAAACAAGTGCAATTTTAACAATATTCTGCCTCAGTTTATCATTTACACATGCACATTATAACTCACAGATCACAGTGGATCTACAAACACGCAAAAATATTTAGTATCAGGCAGAATATTGTTGAAATTGCACTTATGTTGCTTAAGACATTTCAGGTTCTTCACATTTGCTCAGATTATTCACATTTTTTGTGAAATTATTCTTTGTTTTAGTGTAAATACATGAAAATATTTACATTTACAAAGAGAAAAAATTGGAGTTGTGAGTATTTATAGATTATTATGATACTATTTGACTGGTCTGACTCACTGGAGACTGAGTTGGTCTGCATGTGGAACCTGAACTAAAAGGATTCTTATTTTCTTTATATCTACTTTTGCATTTCACAAATTCATCCCAGGGGCCAGACTGGACACTTAGGTGGGCCGGATTTGGCCCCCAGGCCACATGTTTGACACCTGTGCCCTAGACGTTCAAAACGGAGACTTTTTTTTTTTGTTAAAATTAATTATTTTTTGATCATGTAATAGTTCGCTATATGTTGCAAATAAACATTCATTTTCGACAACATTTAGGCAATATAATGTAAATTTTTATTAGTAAGTTTTAATTTTTTATCAGTTCAGTACTTCAGTTTCAGCTTCAGTTTGTCATATCTTTTATGTCTCTCTCAACTCACCATATACTTTTTATTAGTAAGTTGTTTTTTTACCTCCGCCAGGAAGTACTGTCATCACTTTGCTTTGTGTGTTTGTTTGTTTGTTTGTTAGCAACTTTACGGGAAAACTATTCCAACCATCTTTACCAAATCTTCCCCACAGATAGGCCTAGGCCCTGGGACCAACCCATTAAATTTTCAAACTTCAAGGTCACAGCAAGATCACAAAATCTACAATTTTCCTAACTCTCATCATTGAGCAATTTTCGAAAATTCATAAAAAGTTCAAAGCAACTCCAATTAGTCTCCAATTTGATCCACCCGTAGCTTAGAACAATATCTTGTATCTGGCACAAAATTGTCCACATCCACTGTGGAATGTGGACTCTGTGGACATTTACATTTAACACTGAAAATCCCATTTACCACACATTTTTCATTTAAAAAAAAAATAGTCGATCTACACATGCACACTGTTCGGGGTGCTTGGCGGAGGTTTGCGTTCTCTGAACACTTGTTGTTGTTTGTTTTTTAACAATTACCAGAAATTTCAGGCGACCCCATTTGAATTCCAGATGACCCTACGTGGGGTCCCGACCCCAAGATTGAAAAACATTGGTTTAGCTAAATCTGACCCCTTTAAGAGGGTAGATGACTCCTTCATAAATAAAAGAAGAAACATCAAAAGAAAATTACTGCTGTGAACTCGTAACACACTGTTAACTTACAAGGTTATAATAGTTTTGGATTTTTCATTATAGTTTAGTTTTAGTTAGTTTTGACTTTTTTTCTCTAATTCAGTTAGTTTGAATTAGTTTTTAGAGCAGGTTTACTATTTTTTTTATTAGTTTTTGTTATTTTCTAAATGCTCAGTTTTAGATTAGTTTTAGGTTTTTTTTTTTTATATATATATATATTTTCTCTTCGTCTCCGTTGTATTCAAATAAATCCCAGACAGGACTCTGCTGCTTTCTCCCAACTTTAGTCTCCATGTTTCCAGGTAGAGTGGGGACCAGAAGACGACTGGAAACCACAAGTGACAAGTGTTGTATGGTGCTGCTAGCTACAATTGCTAGAGCGAAATAAATTGATTTCGTATCAATCCGACATTGACAAAAGATGAAAACGAAGGGAAATTTATCTGGAATTTTCACACATTTTAGCTAGTTTTGTAAGCACACAATACAGTTTCAGTTAGTTATCGTTTTTTTCTTTTAACTATAGTTTTTATTTATTTCAGTTAACAAAAATGTTTTTACAATTCTAGTTTTTGTCATTTCGTTAGTTTTCGTTAACAATAATAACCTTGGACCCTATGTGGGGTCCCGACCCCAAGGTTAAAAAAACACTGGTTTAGCTAAACATGACCCCTTTAAGAGGGTAGGTGACTCCTTCATAAATAAAAGAAGAAACATCGGAAGAAAATTACTGTTGTGAACTCGTAAAACACTGTTAACTCGCAAGGTTATAATAGTTCTGGATTTTTCATTATAGTTTAGTTTTAGTTAGTTTTGACTTTTTTTCTCTAATTTAGTTTTAATTAGTTTTTGGAGCACGTTTACTAGTTTTTATTAGTTTTCGTTTTTTTCTAAATGCTTAGTTTTAGTTTAGTTTTAGTTTGGCAAAGCACTGGTTTAGCTAAACATGACCCCTTTAAGAGGGTAGGTGACTCCTTCATTAATAAAAGAAGAAACATCGGAAGAAAATTACTGCTGTGAACTCGTAAAACACTGTTAACTCGCAAGGTTATAATAGTTCTGGATTTTTCATTATAGTTTAGTTTTAGTTAGTTTTGACTTTTTTTCTCTAATTTAGTTTGAATTAGTTTTTGGAGCATGTTTACTAGTTTTTGTTAGTTTTCGTTTTTTTTTCTAAATGCTTAGTTTTAGTTTAGTTTTAGTTTGGCAAAACACTGGTTTAGCTAAACATGACCCCTTTAAGAGGGTAGGTGACTCCTTCATTAATAAAAGAAGAAACATCGGAAGAAAATTACTGCTGTGAACTCGTAAAACACTGTTAACTTGTAGTATGTGGTAGCAGCCAAGGTTATAATAGTTTTGGATTTTTCAGTATAGTTTAGCTTTAGTTAGTTTTGACTTTTTTTCTCTCATTTAGTTTGAATTAGTTTTTAGAGCACGTTTACTAGTTTTTATTAGTTTTCGTTTTTTTTCTAAATGCTTAGTTTTAGTTTAGTTTTAGTTTGGCAAAACACTGGTTTAGCTAAACATGACCCCTTTAAGAGGGTAGGTGACTCCTTCATTAATAAAAGAAGAAACATCGGAAGAAAATTACTGCTGTGAACTCGTAAAACACTGTTAACTCACAAGGTTATAATAGTTCTGGATTTTTCATTATAGTTTAGTTTTAGTTAGTTTTGACTTTTTTTCTCTCATTTAGTTTTAATTAGGTTTTAGAGCACGTTTACTAGTTTTTATTAGTTTTCGTTTTTTTCTAAATGCTTAGTTTTAGTTTAGTTTTAGTTTGGCAAAGCACTGGTTTAGCTAAACATGACCCCTTTAAGAGGGTAGGTGACTCCTTCATTAATAAAAGAAGAAACATCGGAAGAAAATTACTGCTGTGAACTCGTAAAACACTGTTAACTCGCAAGGTTATAATAGTTCTGGATTTTTCATTATAGTTTAGTTTTAGTTAGTTTTGACTTTTTTTCTCTCATTTAGTTTTAATTAGTTTTTGGAGCACGTTTACTAGTTTTTATTAGTTTTCGTTTTTTTTTTCTAAATGCTTAGTTTTAGTTTAGTTTTAGTTTGGCAAAGCACTGGTTTAGCTAAACATGACCCCTTTAAGAGGGTAGGTGACTCCTTCATTAATAAAGAAGAAACATCGGAAGAAAATTACTGCTGTGAACTCGTAAAACACTGTTAACTCACAAGGTTATAATAGTTCTGGATTTTTCATTATAGTTTAGTTTAGTTAGTTTTGACTTTTTTTCTCTCATTTAGTTTTAATTAGGTTTTAGAGCACGTTTACTAGTTTTTATTAGTTTTCGTTTTTTTCTAAATGCTTAGTTTTAGTTTAGTTTTAGTTTGGCAAAGCACTGGTTTAGCTAAACATGACCCCTTTAAGAGGGTAGGTGACTCCTTCATTAATAAAAGAAGAAACATCGGAAGAAAATTACTGCTGTGAACTCGTAAAACACTGTTAACTTGCAGTATGCGGTAGCAGCCAAGGTTATAATAGTTTTGGATTTTTCAGTATAGTTTTGCTTTAGTTAGTTTTGACTTTTTTTCTCTCATTTAGTTTGAATTAGTTTTAGAGCACGTTTACTAGTTTTTATTAGTTTTCGTTTTTTTTCTAAATGCTTAGTTTT
Source organism: Sphaeramia orbicularis (assembly GCF_902148855.1). Taxonomy (NCBI): domain Eukaryota; kingdom Metazoa; phylum Chordata; class Actinopteri; order Kurtiformes; family Apogonidae; genus Sphaeramia; species Sphaeramia orbicularis. Next base: position 8,204,901 of record NC_043975.1, on the reverse strand, counting down.
AGTTTAGTTTTAGTTTGGCAAAGCACTGGTTTAGCTAAACATGACCCCTTTAAGAGGGTAGGTGACTCCTTCATTAATAAAAGAAGAAACATCGGAAGAAAATTACTGCTGTGAACTCGTAAAACACTGTTAACTCACAAGGTTATAATAGTTCTGGATTTTTCATTATAGTTTAGTTTTAGTTAGTTTTGACTTTTTTTCTCTCATTTAGTTTTAATTAGGTTTTAGAGCACGTTTACTAGTTTTTATTAGTTTTCGTTTTTTTCTAAATGCTTAGTTTTAGTTTAGTTTTAGTTTGGCAAAACACTGGTTTAGCTAAACATGACCCCTTTAAGAGGGTAGGTGACTCCTTCATTAATAAAAGAAGAAACATCGGAAGAAAATTACTGCTGTGAACTCGTAAAACACTGTTAACTCGCAAGGTTATAATAGTTCTGGATTTTTCATTATAGTTTAGTTTTAGTTAGTTTTGACTTTTTTTCTCTAATTTAGTTTTAATTAGTTTTTAGAGCACGTTTACTAGTTTTTATTAGTTTTCGTTTTTTTTTCTAAATGCTTAGTTTTAGTTTAGTTTTAGTTTGGCAAAACACTGGTTTAGCTAAACATGACCCCTTTAAGAGGGTAGGTGACTCCTTCATTAATAAAAGAAGAAACATCGGAAGAAAATTACTGCTGTGAACTCGTAAAACACTGTTAACTCGCAAGGTTATAATAGTTCTGGATTTTTCATTATAGTTTAGTTTTAGTTAGTTTTGACTTTTTTTCTCTCATTTAGTTTGAATTAGTTTTTAGAGCACGTTTACTAGTTTTTATTAGTTTTCGTTTTTTTTCTAAATGCTTAGTTTTAGTTTAGTTTTAGTTTGGCAAAGCACTGGTTTAGCTAAACATGACCCCTTTAAGAGGGTAGGTGACTCCTTCATTAATAAAAGAAGAAACATCGGAAGAAAATTACTGCTGTGAACTCGTAAAACACTGTTAACTCACAAGGTTATAATAGTTCTGGATTTTTCATTATAGTTTAGTTTTAGTTAGTTTTGACTTTTTTTCTCTCATTTAGTTTTAATTAGGTTTTAGAGCACGTTTACTAGTTTTTATTAGTTTTCGTTTTTTTCTAAATGCTTAGTTTTAGTTTAGTTTTAGTTTGGCAAAGCACTGGTTTAGCTAAACATGACCCCTTTAAGAGGGTAGGTGACTCCTTCATAAATAAAAGAAGAAACATCGGAAGAAAATTACTGCTGTGAACTCGTAAAACACTGTTAACTCGCAAGGTTATAATAGTTCTGGATTTTTCATTATAGTTTAGTTTTAGTTAGTTTTGACTTTTTTTCTCTAATTTAGTTTTAATTAGTTTTTGGAGCATGTTTACTAGTTTTTATTAGTTTTCGTTTTTTTTTCTAAATGCTTAGTTTTAGTTTAGTTTTAGTTTGGCAAAGCACTGGTTTAGCTAAACATGACCCCTTTAAGAGGGTAGGTGACTCCTTCATTAATAAAAGAAGAAACATCGGAAGAAAATTACTGCTGTGAACTCGTAAAACACTGTTAACTTGCAGTATGCGGTAGCAGCCAAGGTTATAATAGTTTTGGATTTTTCAGTATAGTTTAGCTTTAGTTAGTTTTGACTTTTTTTCTCTCATTTAGTTTGAATTAGTTTTTAGAGCACGTTTACTAGTTTTTATTAGTTTTTGTTTTTTTCTAAATGCTTAGTTTTAGTTTAGTTTTAGTTTGGCAAAGCACTGGTTTAGCTAAACATGACCCCTTTAAGAGGGTAGGTGACTCCTTCATAAATAAAAGAAGAAACATCGGAAGAAAATTACTGCTGTGAACTCGTAAAACACTGTTAACTCGCAAGGTTATAATAGTTTTGGATTTTTCAGTATAGTTTAGCTTTAGTTAGTTTTGACTTTTTTTCTCTCATTTAGTTTGAATTAGTTTTTAGAGCACGTTTACTAGTTTTTATTAGTTTTCGTTTTTTTTCTAAATGCTTAGTTTTAGTTTAGTTTTAGTTTGGCAAAACACTGGTTTAGCTAAACATGACCCCTTTAAGAGGGTAGGTGACTCCTTCATTAATAAAAGAAGAAACATCGGAAGAAAATTACTGCTGTGAACTCGTAAAACACTGTTAACTCACAAGGTTATAATAGTTCTGGATTTTTCATTATAGTTTAGTTTTAGTTAGTTTGACTTTTTTTTCTCTCATTTAGTTTTAATTAGGTTTTAGAGCACGTTACTAGTTTTTATTAGTTTTCGTTTTTTTCTAAATGCTTAGTTTTAGTTTAGTTTTAGTTTGGCAAAGCACTGGTTTAGCTAAACATGACCCCTTTAAGAGGGTAGGTGACTCCTTCATTAATAAAAGAAGAAACATCGGAAGAAAATTACTGCTGTGAACTCGTAAAACACTGTTAACTCGCAAGGTTATAATAGTTCTGGATTTTTCATTATAGTTTAGTTTTAGTTAGTTTTGACTTTTTTTCTCTCATTTAGTTTTAATTAGTTTTTGGAGCACGTTTACTAGTTTTTATTAGTTTTCGTTTTTTTTTCTAAATGCTTAGTTTTAGTTTAGTTTTAGTTTGGCAAAGCACTGGTTTAGCTAAACATGACCCCTTTAAGAGGGTAGGTGACTCCTTCATTAATAAAAGAAGAAACATCGGAAGAAAATTACTGCTGTGAACTCGTAAAACACTGTTAACTCACAAGGTTATAATAGTTCTGGATTTTTCATTATAGTTTAGTTTTAGTTAGTTTTGACTTTTTTTCTCTCATTTAGTTTTAATTAGGTTTTAGAGCACGTTTACTAGTTTTTATTAGTTTTCGTTTTTTTCTAAATGCTTAGTTTTAGTTTAGTTTTAGTTTGGCAAAGCACTGGTTTAGCTAAACATGACCCCTTTAAGAGGGTAGGTGACTCCTTCATTAATAAAAGAAGAAACATCGGAAGAAAATTACTGCTGTGAACTCGTAAAACACTGTTAACTTGCAGTATGCGGTAGCAGCCAAGGTTATAATAGTTTTGGATTTTTCAGTATAGTTTTGCTTTAGTTAGTTTTGACTTTTTTTCTCTCATTTAGTTTGAATTAGTTTTTAGAGCACGTTTACTAGTTTTTATTAGTTTTTGTTTTTTTCTAAATGCTTAGTTTTAGTTTAGTTTTAGTTTGGCAAAACACTGGTTTAGCTAAACATGACCCCTTTAAGAGGGTAGGTGACTCCTTCATTAATAAAAGAAGAAACATCGGAAGAAAATTACTGCTGTGAACTCGTAAAACACTGTTAACTTGCAGTATGCGGTAGCAGCCAAGGTTATAATAGTTTTGGATTTTTCAGTATAGTTTTGCTTTAGTTAGTTTTGACTTTTTTTCTCTCATTTAGTTTGAATTAGTTTTTAGAGCACGTTTACTAGTTTTTATTAGTTTTTGTTTTTTTCTAAATGCTTAGTTTTAGTTTAGTTTTAGTTTGGCAAAGCACTGGTTTAGCTAAACATGACCCCTTTAAGAGGGTAGGTGACTCCTTCATAAATAAAAGAAGAAACATCGGAAGAAAATTACTGCTGTGAACTCGTAAAACACTGTTAACTCGCAAGGTTATAATAGTTTTGGATTTTTCAGTATAGTTTAGCTTTAGTTAGTTTTGACTTTTTTTTTCTCTCATTTAGTTTGAATTAGTTTTTAGAGCACGTTTACTAGTTTTTATTAGTTTTCGTTTTTTTTCTAAATGCTTAGTTTTAGTTTAGTTTTAGTTTGGCAAAGCACTGGTTTAGCTAAACATGACCCCTTTAAGAGGGTAGGTGACTCCTTCATTAATAAAAGAAGAAACATCGGAAGAAAATTACTGCTGTGAACTCGTAAAACACTGTTAACTCACAAGGTTATAATAGTTCTGGATTTTTCATTATAGTTTAGTTTTAGTTAGTTTTGACTTTTTTTCTCTCATTTAGTTTTAATTAGGTTTTAGAGCACGTTTACTAGTTTTTATTAGTTTTCGTTTTTTTCTAAATGCTTAGTTTTAGTTTAGTTTTAGTTTGGCAAAGCACTGGTTTAGCTAAACATGACCCCTTTAAGAGGGTAGGTGACTCCTTCATTAATAAAAGAAGAAACATCGGAAGAAAATTACTGCTGTGAACTCGTAAAACACTGTTAACTCGCAAGGTTATAATAGTTCTGGATTTTTCATTATAGTTTAGTTTTAGTTAGTTTTGACTTTTTGTCTCTAATTTAGTTTTAATTAGTTTTTGGAGCATGTTTACTAGTTTTTATTAGTTTTCGGTTTTTTTTCTAAATGCTTAGTTTTAATTTAGTTTTAGTTTGGCAAAACACTGGTTTAGCTAAACATGACCCCTTTAAGAGGGTAGGTGACTCCTTCATTAATAAAAGAAGAAACATCAGAAGAAAATTACTGCTGTGAACTCGTAAAACACTGTTAACTTGCAGTATGCGGTAGCAGCCAAGGTTATAATAGTTTTGGATTTTTCAGTATAGTTTTGCTTTAGTTAGTTTTGACTTTTTTTCTCTCATTTAGTTTGAATTAGTTTTTAGAGCACGTTTACTAGTTTTTATTAGTTTTTGTTTTTTTCTAAATGCTTAGTTTTAGTTTAGTTTTAGTTTGGCAAAGCACTGGTTTAGCTAAACATGACCCCTTTAAGAGGGTAGGTGACTCCTTCATAAATAAAAGAAGAAACATCGGAAGAAAATTACTGCTGTGAACTCGTAAAACACTGTTAACTTGTAGTATGTGGTAGCAGCTACATTATTGGACACGGGATGACCCGGCGTAGAGGTCAGCTGACACCATCGTGTGCATGAACACACACTCGTACACAACACACACACACACACACTCACACACTCAAGCTGTCACGAGCAGGGGGAGACCAGCTGTTCCTCATTCGCTCGAAGGCTCTGTTCCCTCCATGGGTTGGCTGGCTTCACAGAAACCATTAATCCCTCTGTGAACGCAACCGATGCTTGGAAAGATCAACCATGAGAAAACACACAGGGTGGGGTGGAAGATGAGGGAGTGTGTATGTGTGTGTGTGTATGTGTGTGTGTGTGGGGGGGGGGGGGGGTCTCCACAACACTTTTCCTCCCTCCTTTCTTTCACTTTTTTTTTTTATTGAGAAGAAAATAGTGCAGTACAAAAACAGATTTTCCTGGCCATATTTCCCCGGGGACACAAACAATACAGAGGGAGAGCGGAGATGGAGCAGCAGATAGTTCATGTAACATTTACCAGGTTCTCAGGAAACTGGAGACACATGACAGCAGGACTGCACACAAATGAGACTGGGAGAATCTATAGGTGAACAGAGACCATTTAACAAGTCGTACTCTGAAAATCAACACGCACCAGGAGAGTATTAAGGCCAACGGTCGCACACCAGAGACGCACACTTTCAGCTAATACGACGTCTGAGGTTCGGAAAGACTTCCCTCAAAAGTGGTTTGGAAAATGAAATGTGACAAAATAGAATATATCAATTTTAGGCCCTGGAGCGCCTAAAGCGTATATGTCAATTTGCATGGAGCGCACTGATGCACTGCACTGTTTACGTTCGTCTGAAAATACGACTTCATCCCAAAAAGCCCGACACTGTCACAAGTGTGGGAGTCGTTTAACCCTTTCATGCATGAATTATGAGAGCCTTAATCAAGATGTTTTTTCCGAAGTGTTTTTATTCTTCTTTAGGCATGAAAAAAAACAAACAATGTGATTGAATTATTTTTTTATGAACTGATTTTACATGGAGTTACAAAATCATGCGTTTAACCCTTTCATGCATAGTGGTCACTCCAGTGGACAGTTCTTCTCCAGCTGTTCTCTTGTATATTCATGGGTTTTGTTGTTTTAGTTCCATATCAGCCAACACAGTGGACGCTTATGCACCATCCCATACACTGACATTCAAACCATTACTGTAACTTTACTGTTCTTGATAAACCTGATCTGCACTAACATGTTTGAGTGTAAATCAATTGTTATTTGTTAGACAAGAAGGTTTTTTTTTGCATATTATCTCCATGAAGTGAGTAATTACTAGCATTAGAATATGTTAAAATGTGAGAAGACATCAGATTAGCAGTATTAAAAATGTTTTTATTTCATTGTTTTCATATCACTTTCTGATATTGGGTTTCAAACACGTTTCTTTACTTCAAAAATTAAATGCATGGATATTTTTGTAACTTCATAGAAAAAAAAAAAAACTCGATCGCATTGTTTTTTTCATGGCTAAACACTGAGGAAAAAAATCTTGACGAAGGTTCTTATAATTCGTGCATGAAAGGGTTAATTTTAGAAGCAAAGAAACATGTATTTACTGATACACAGTGTGAAAACTATGAAATAAAAACATTTTTAATGCCGCTAATCTGATATTTTCTCACATTTTACCAATACCTGCATGGAGATAATATGCAAAAAAAAAAAAAAAAAAAAAAAAAAAAAAGGTTTTTGTTTAAACAAAACAAAACAAAAAACTTTAATTACAGTTTAACACCAATTAGCTTTTTTTTTTTTTTTTTTTTTTTTTTTTTTTTTTTTACAATCAAACATGTTAGTGCAGATCAGGTTTATCTACAACAGCAAATTTACAGTAATGGTGTGAATTAAAATGTGTGGGATGATACACAAGCGTCCACCGTGTTGGCTGATATGGAACTAAAACAACAAAATCCATAAATATACAAAAGTACCCCTTTGAACAGCTGTCCACTGTAGTGACCACTGTGCATGAAAGGGTTAAACAGAGACCTAATAAAGTTGAGCTCTGAAATATGTGACCATAAGAGCTCAATGAGGATTCCCTGGAGCAGATGATGAAATTTATTTATTTATTTATTTATTTATTAACCCTTTCATGCATAGTGGTCACTCCAGTGGACAGTTCTTCTCCAGCTGTTCTCTTGTATATTCATGGATTTTGCTGTTTTATTTCCATATCAGCCAACACAGAGGACACTTATGCACCATCCCATACACTGACATTGAAAACATTACTGTAACTTTGCTGTTCTTGATAAACCTGATCTAACATGTTCGCGTGTAAATCAATTCCTTGTTATTGTTATTAAACTGTAACAACAAAAGTTTTTTTTCTTTTTTTTTTTCAGCATATTATGGCCATGAAGTGAGTAATGACTAGTAGTAGAGTACACTACAAACAAAAAGTTAAGGATATTTCTTTTTTTTTTTTTTTGGGTCATTTTTGCCATTTGTAAATAAACCTATGTCTGGTGATTTAAAAAAAAAAAAAGTGTTTCAATTCAATTCACACACAAAAAAGTAAAAAAGCGTTGTGCAAGAATCCTAACTAAAAAAAAATAGCCCAAAAATTTAAAAACACTCAACAGTCATAAAAAACAACATTAACAATAATAACAATACTGCAAGATAAAATTAACAACAGGAAAAAAAAAAAAGGTTAATACGAGTACGAGTTTCCAGCGCAATCATACGCAGTTTGTTTATACATAAACAGATAAAATTACTACTACTACGGTTTCCATTAACATTATGCTGCATGTGGGTATAAGATAGATAGATAGATAGATAGATAGATAGATAGATAGATAGATAGATAGAGAGTCACCGCTCCACAGAAACAGTCACACCACATCAACAATAAATAAATAAATGCAGAGTGTAAATAGCTAAAAATAACTTAGATTAAAAAGAAAGTAGAATTAAAAGACAAAATGCGTATTCTACCTATCACATAAAAACATAAAAGCATAAAAACATTAAAAAAACAAACAAACAGAGGACAGAAGTGTTCTGGAGCTTCTACCAAAGCAGTGTTCCATCAAAAGAAAAAAAAAAAAAAATCATCTTTAAAAACGAAAAAAAAAAAAAAAATCATGAAAGTTTGCAGAAAAATGCACAAATTTGAAAGAGTTTCATGATTTGGTGAAAAAAAAAAAATCATAATGTGGTTTAGTTTTGAAAGGTTTGAATGATGAAGAAAATTGCACAGATTATGTGACATCGAACAAGAACTACAAGAACTTAAAAAAATACTAAAAGTATCACAAGTTTTACACAGTATCTGTTGCTGCTAAATCGCACGGAGTTTGTTTATACATAAACAGAAAAAATTACGATAGATAGATAGATAGATAGATAGATAGATAGATAGATAGATAGAAAGAACCCTAACCCCAAAGACAAAACCATAACCTGAAAGAAAGACAGAAAGAAAGAAAGAAAATGAAAGAAAGAAAATGAAAGAAAAAAGGAAAGAAAAAAGAAAAAGAAAAGAAAAGAAATGAAGAAAGAAGAAAGAAAGAAGAAAAGAAAGAAAGAAGAACCCAACCCCAAAGAAAGAACATAATCTGAAAGAAAGAAAGAAAGAAGAAAGAAAGAAAGAAAGAAAGAAAGAAAGAAAGAAAGAAAGAAAGAAAGAAATAACCCTGACTGGATAGATAGATAGATAGATAGATAGATAGATAGATAGATAGATAGATAGATAGATAGATAGATAGATAGATAGATAGATAGATAGATAGATAGATAGATAGATAGATAGATAGATAGATAGATAGATAGATAGAGAGATAGATAGTCCTGAGGGAAATTGGGTCAATTCCCCCCAAAACTGAACTATTAGGGTCCAAATACACAAATAAATGAACCAAAGACTAATCAAAGTAGGTTTTGATAAATACGACTCCTTTAAATGGACTCCTGTGTTGACTTTTTCGCGTAGAATGACTCTTTTAGTGAATAAAGCACTGGTGTGGATCGTCATGAAGTGCCGTTCTGTAGCATTTAGACAAGCCAAAGGTTCCGCTGCGCATTGTGCAGCTCCGTTTGGCGGTAATAACCCCTGACCAAATACCATGTGAGCTGAAGCCTCTCGTCTGTCTCCGCTCATTCATATCAGTGGGATTAGGCGGGATGACACACACTCCCACCGACACGTGATGCCGGTATAGTAGCATCCTCAGCCGCAAATACACACAGATCCATGTTAGCGCTCGTACACACACACACACACACACACACAGATGGCCAGTGGGATTTCCTCACTCTAATACTCAGCCTATTCCTAGACAGGTAACATAAGCCCTTTAACCCTGCACAACAGAACACCCAACAGAGAAAAGGGACTTTTTAAGTGAAATTTAACATTAACTGAACAGAAATCAAGTGTTTCCATCCACTGTCATTGATCCAACTCCATGGGTTTTACTGGGGAATCAATGTTGTAGAAGATGACGGTGTTTCCGCGGTAACTACAGAGACTCTGAACATCCAAATGGGTCATACACTGCAAAAAATCTGAATCTTACCAAGTGCGTTTTTCACATTTCTAGTCCAAATATGTCATCGCACATCAAATAAGATATAATCACCTAAAGAGGAACTTTTCAGTGAGATATAAGAACTGATTTTTGGACAACAGATCTGGAAAATCTGATTTCAAGAAATTTTACCAGGATAATTTTCACTCATTCCATTGGTAGATTTTTTTTTTTGCTTAATTTAAGAATTTTTTTTCTTTATTCAAGATTTTTTTTTTTTTTTTAATTCAAGAATTTTTTGGCTTAATTTAAGAATGTTTTTTCTTAATTTAATTTTTTTTCTTTTTTTGGCTTAATTCAAGAATTTTTTTTTCTTAATTCAAGATTTTTTATTGCTTTATTCAAGTTTTTTTTGTTTAATTTAAGAATTTTTTTTTCTTAAATCAATTTTTTTTTGCTTAATTTAAGAATTTTTTTTCTTAATTCAAGAGTTTTTTTTTTTTTTTGCTTCATCCAAAAATTTTTTTTGTTTAATTTAAGATTTTTTTTGGCTGAATTCAAGTTTTTTGTGGTTTTTTTTGCCTAATTCAAGCAAAAAAAAAAAAAAAAATCTGTCAATGCAACAAATGAAAATTATCTTGGTAAAATTTCTTGAACCAAAATTTTCCAGATCTATTGTCTAAAAATAAATTCTTATATCTCACTGAAGTGTTACTCTTTAGGTGATTATGTCTTATTAAAATCTTGAATTAAGTAAAAAAAACAAAAACAAAAAAAAAAAACCCAAAAAACATCTTGAATTAAACAAAAAAAATTCTTGAATTAAGAAAAAAAAAAAAAGAAAGAAAAAATATCTGCCAATGGATCAAGTGAAAATTATCTTGACAATCTTATTTCAAGAAATCTTACCAAGATAATCTTCACTTGTTCCACTGGCAGATTTTTTTTTTTTGCTTAATTCAAGAAATTTTTTTGCTTAATTCAAGATTTTTTTTGGGGTGGGGGTGGGGCTTAATTCAAGATTTTATTTTTTTTTTGCTTAATTCAAGATTTTTTTTTTTTTTTTTTTTTGCTTAATTCAAGATTTTTTTTTTTTGCTTAATTCAAGATTTTTTTTTTTTGTTGCTTAATTCAAGCAAAAAAAAAAAAAAAGACATCTGCCAATGGAACAAATGAAAATTGTCTTGGTAAAATTTCTTGAAATCAGATTTTCCAGATCTTTTGTCTAAAAATAAGTTCTTATAAAAAAGTTACTCTTTAGGTAATTATGTCTTATATTAAGTGTGATGAAATATTTGGACTAGAAATGAGAAACATACACTTGGTAAGATTTAGATTTTTGCAGTGCATGACCCATTTGGACGTTCAGGGGCTCTGTAGTTACCATGGAAACACTATCATCTTCTACAACATTGATTCACCAGTAAAACCCATGGAGTTGGATCAGTGACAGTGGATGGGCACACTTCAGTTAATGATATATTTCACTTAAAATGTCACTTTTTTCCCACTTTTCTCTGTTTTTATTATGATAACTCTTAACTGTATTCTCAGCATGATGATTAAAATACATGATCAGTAAAATAAATACAGAAAAATACCTGATTTTCACTTTAGAAAATGCAAAATAAAAAAGATAATATTATGATAAATGGTGATAAATCACTTAAATAAGGTTAAATAGAGAGAAAGATTAATTTAGGTACTACCACAAAAGTAGCAGCGGGTCTTTACGGGTTAAATAGGCCCAGTTTTAGTGTTTATTACGACAAATTCCTGCAGAAACTGGAAGGAGAGAAAAGAATGAATGAATAGGATTTAGGGTCTTTTATTCAGATGTAAAGAAACGACAGTGAATTGTACTTTTATTCAATACACCGTCATTGTAAAGCTTTGAAAAGGAGGATGAATGTGCAACAAAAAAAAAGCTGCGAACTAGTCCATACGAGTCTGCAACGAAGGTCATGTGACCAGACAGTAGAGACAGCTGAGGTATGTTTTATGATCGATTTTGTTTCCATTCTGAAGTATTCCTTTATAAACCAGTCTATAGCGATCCAATAATGACAAGCATTTTAATAAGTAAAGAAAGAAAAGCAATTTCTATGTAGGAAACGGCTGGAATTAAACTATTTAAACCATGAAAAGTTTTCCAATGTAAAGCTTAAATACATTTATACAAACACCATTTCTCCTTTTACTTCTTCTATTCTTTTTAATAAAATCGTATCTGTAACCTCTGACACTCCACAGGCTTGTTTATTCACCTCAAACCGAATAATTCAAAAAAAACAAAACACACTTAATTCACATTTCCTCTCTTTTTTTTTTATTTTCCCTCTTAAAACTCTTATTCACTTTAAGAATTACATATCTACTGACCTTGGAGTAAATAAAGGGTCTTTGTGTAGTATTATATATGAGCAAAAAAGGCTATGAATACTCTATTTTAAATCTGCTGTGTATAAAACATACGAAAACCAATGAATCCACTGGAGAAAATAGGTGGCCTTGACATTTTTTAAATACATTAATCCAATAGGGAATTTCGTTTAAGCCCGCAAATGAAAACACTGATGGAAAATGAGAAGCGATCCACGAGAAACACTGCAAAAAAAACGTCGATAAATACATAAATGTTACCTATATATTGATAAAGCCACGCGGTGAAATCAATGTTTCTTATTAAAGCCTGGTGTAATTATCTTAAGGCTTTTTGTGCAGCACATTCCGACTGTTTTCTCCGATATTGTTGCTAATGGGCTTACGGCAGGGGCGTCAAACTCATGTTTTTCCAGGCCAGACTGATCTCAAATGGGCCGGTAACAGTAAAATATTAAAAGGTACTGTATCAATATTTTTAGGTATTTATTGAAATGCAGATATGGCAGAGGTTAATTTTAGTTTTTTGGTTTTCTTTATTGTTTATATTTTATTTATTATTATTTAACACTCTTTCATTAAATAATGTAAGTTCCTTTGTGCTGTTCTGATGTTAGTTCTGAACTAATAGAATATGAACATTTGAACAGGATCTGAAACTGTAACGTCTGTAAAACACAATTTAAGTTTGAACTCAGGAACAGTTTGTGATATAACATTAGATCCTGTTGTGATCAAATAAAAATGTGTTTAGTATTTGTGCACATTTCGAGTGTAATTCAATTCTTCCAGGAAATAATAATTAAAAAAAAAAAAAAAAAGAAACAAACAAAAAATTACCTTTTTAACAGTATCATGATATGTCGTATCGTAATCCTAGTATTGTGATTTATATTGTATCGCCAGATTCTTGCTGATACACAGCCCAAATTCACACACACAAAAAGTAAAAAGCGCTGTGCAAGAACCCCACCTGAAAATATGTAAGTGTATGTGCATGGATATGTATATGTGCGGATATGCATATATGTGTATGTATGTATATAAATATGTAGGTGTATATATATATATATATATATATATATATATATATATATATATATATATATATATATATATATATATATATATATATATATATATATATATATATATATATATATATATATATACATACGTGTGTGTGTGATGTGTATAAGTATGCATGTGTACATGTATGTATGTATGTATGTATATATATATATATATATATATATATATATATATATATATATATATATATGTGTGTGTGTGTGTGTGTGTGTGTGTGTGTATGTATATATATATGTATGTGTATATATACACTCAACAAAAATATATACGCACCACTTTTGTTTTTGCTCCCATTTGTCATGAGCTGAACTCAAAGATCTAAAACTTTTTCTGTGTACACACAAGGTTTATTTCTCTCAAATATTGTTCACAAATCTGTCTAAATTTGCGTTAGTGAACACTTCTTCTTTGCTGAGATAATCCATCCACCTCACAGGTGTGGCATATCAAGATGCTGATTAGACAGCAGGATTTTGCACAGGTGTGCCTTAGGCTGGCCACAATAAAAGGCCACTCCAAAATGTGCAGTTTTATCACACAGCACAATACCACAGATGTCACAAGTTTTGAGGGAATATGAAATTGGCATGCTGACTTCAGGAATCTCCACCAGAGCTTTTGCCTGTGAATTGAATGTTCATTTCTCTACCATAAGCCATCTCCAAAGCTGTTTCAGAGAATTCATGAAGAAGACTGTGCGAGGAAAATGGTGGTCACACCAAATACTGACTGGTTTTCTGACCCCCCTGGACCACCCAATACAGTAAAAGTGCACATTTTAGAGTGGCCTTTTATTGTGGCCAGCCTAAGTCACACCTGTGCAATAATCCTGCTGTCTAATCAGCATCTTGATCTGCCACACCTGTGAGGTGGATGGATTATCTCAGCAAAGGACAAAGGAGAAGTGCTCACTAACACAGATTTAGACAAATTTATGAACAATATTTGAGAGAAATAGGCCTTTTGTGTACATAGAACAAGTTTTAGATCTTTGAGTTCAGCTCATGAAAAATGGGAGCAAAAACAAAAGTGGTGCGTTTATATTTTTGTTGAGTGTATATATGTATATAGGTATAGATAGATAGATGTGAACGTATATGGGTGTATATGTATGTATGTATGTATATGTGTATATGTATGTATGTATATATGTACATATTGTTGGTTTAGACCAGGGCTGTCAATCTCATTGGAGTTCAGGGGCCACATTCAGCCTGATATGATCTAAAGTGGGCCGGACCAGTGAAGTAATATAAATAATAGGATAAGAACTAATAAATAATGTTAACTCCAACGTTTTTTTCTATGTTTTGAGTGAAAAAAGTCAAATTCCATAATGAAAATGTTTACATCTACAAACTGTACTTGAACATAACATGAACAAATATGAACCTGAAAATTCTTAAGAAAAATAAATTCAATTTTAACAATATTACACTTTATCATTTATACATGTGCATCACAACTCACAGATCACAGTGGATCTACAAATACACACATTTAGTAAGAGACAGAGCGTTGTTAAAATTCCACATACTTCTCTTCAGAAATTTCAGGCTTTTCACATTTTTTGTTAAAGGCTAGTCTGTAAATGTAAACATTTTCGTGTAATTTTACTTTTTTTTTTACACTAAAACGAAGAGACAAATTGACAGTTTTCATTATTTCTAGGTTACTATGATAGTATTTTACTGCTCTGACCCACTTGAGACTGAATTGACCCAAAATGATTTTAACATTCTTGATTGTTAATATCTTCAGTCATTTTTACATTTCAACAATTTCATCCCAGGGGCCGGATTGAACCCTTTGGCGGGGCTGGATTTGGCCCCCGGGCCGCATGTTTGACACCTGTGTGAAAAAAGTCAAATTCCGTAATGAAAATGTTTACATCTACAAACTGTACTTGAACATAACATGAACAAATATGAACCTGGAAAAGGGGTGAGAGCTAATAAGCTATGCTTCTTCTCCCTCCTTTTCGAATATGCCTTTTTTTTTCTTTTTCTTTTTGCGTGTATCATTATTTTAAGCTTCCTTGAATTTTCATTTCTATATCATGTTGTGCAAAGAAGTCAAATAGTTGTAATCAGGAAGCTTGTATCATATCCGTATTCGAAATAAATCAACAATAAAAAAAAAAAATAGCCCCAAAATTACAACTCTCCTTCCTTTTTTGTTTGTAGTGTATGTATGTATGAGGGAGCAGACAGACAGAGGAAACTTCAGGTCTTGTCCTCATGTCCTGCTGTCAGCTCTGGCCTCAGATGAAGACAAACACTTCCTGCTGCCGTCACAGAAGGACATCTGGCTGCGTGTGCATGCGTGTATGTATGTGCGGTACGCTCCATTGTTTACAGACACACACAATTGAACACAACTAGACTAATACAGTTTGGATTTGGGCATGGGAGCCAACAAAAGCACTTCACTTTGTCCTCAGTGCCAGCAGCAAAGTGGCTTCAGTAAAAGCCACTGGGTTACCGCTAACCCGTACGGAAACAAAAGCATGTGTAAACTATGTCTATGGCTGAGGAGGAAGTGTGTGTGTGTGTGTATATGTGTGTGTGTGTTTTCTGTCTGACAAGCCAAAAGGAAAACACTGAAACCAATGTCAGACACCTGAACAAAGCAGTTTAGCCAAGGACGGCTGAGAGCATATTAGGCATGCATCCTGGTGAACGTCCTTCCAAACACGAGCAGGGAAATTAAAATCCCATCCAGGCCCTCACGGGAGACATGCGCTACAAGGTTACACGCAACTGTCAGACGCAGCGCTGATGGCTTCCTGTCAAAAGGAGGAGGGATCTGCAGCGTTGTGACCGACTCACCTGGACAGATGCGTTAGCTAAAATGGACCAGAACAGGGGGCTTAAAGATGTGGACCAGGGGCCAAAACCGCAATACGGGATGAATTGGTGAAATACAACAATTACACTGAAGATTTTAACAATCACACTGCAAAAAATCTAAATCTGACCAAGTGTATTTTTGTCATTTCTAATCCGAATATGACAAAAAAAAAAAAAAAAAAAAAAAAAAAAAAAAAAAAAAATATATATATATATATATATATATATATATATATATATATATATATGTATACTGAACAAAAATATAAACGCACCACTTTTGT
This sequence comes from Sphaeramia orbicularis, assembly GCF_902148855.1. Taxonomy (NCBI): domain Eukaryota; kingdom Metazoa; phylum Chordata; class Actinopteri; order Kurtiformes; family Apogonidae; genus Sphaeramia; species Sphaeramia orbicularis. The sequence continues at coordinate 8,189,061 of NC_043975.1, read as the reverse complement.
TTTTGCTCCCATTTTTCATGAGCTGAACTCAAAGATCTAAAACTTTTTCTATGTACACAAAAGGCCTATTTCTCTCAAATATTGTTCATAAATTTGTCTAAATCTGTGTTAGTGAGCACTTCTCCTTTGTCCTTTGCTGAGATAATCCATCCACCTCACAGGTGTGGCATATCAAGATGCTGATTAGACAGCAGGATTATTGCACAGGTGTGATTTAGGCTGGCCACAATAAAGGCCACTCTAAAATGTGCACTTTTACTGTATTGGGTGGTCCAGGGGGGTCAGAAAACCAGTCAGTATTTGGTGTGACCACCATTTTCCTCGCACAGTCTTCTTCATGAATTCTCTGAAACAGCTTTGGAGATGGCTTATGGTAGAGAAATGAACATTCAATTCACAGGCAAAAGCTCTGGTGGAGATTCCTGAAGTCAGCATGCCAATTGCATATTCCCTCAAAACTTGTGACATCTGTGGTATTGTGCTGTGTGATAAAACTGCACATTTTGGAGTGGCCTTTTATTGTGGCCAGCCTAAGGCACACCTGTGCAAAAATCCTGCTGTCTAATCAGCATCTTGATATGCCACACCTGTGAGGTGGATGGATTATCTCAGCAAAGAAGAAGTGTTCACTAACACAAATTTAGACAGATTTGTGAACAATATTTGAGAGAAATAAACCTTGTGTGTACACAGAAAAAGTTTTAGATCTTTCAGTTCAGCTCATGACAAATGGGAGCAAAAACAAAAGTGGTGCGTATATATTTTTGTTCAGTATAAAATACACTACAATATTTTTTGTCATTTCTAATCCAAATATGGGTGACACGGTGGTGCAGTGGTTAGCACTCGTGCCTCACAGCAAGAAGGTCCTGGGTTCAATTCCAACACCAGTTGACGGGGGGTGGGACCTTTCTGTGTGGAGTTTGCATGTTCTCCCCGTGTCTGCGTGGGTTCTCTCCGGGTACTCCGGCTTCCTCCCACCATCCAAACACATGCACTAATAGGTTAATTGGTTAATCTAAATTGCCCATAGGTGTGAATGTGAGAGTGATTGTTTGTCTCTATATGTTCAGCCCTGCGATGAACTGGCGACTTGTCCAGGGTGTACCCCGCATTCGCCCCTATGTAGCTGGGATAGACTCCAAGCGACCCCCGTGACCCTAGTGAGGATAAAGCGGGTTCAGAAAATGAATGAATGAATGAACTAATCCAAATATGTCATCACACGTAAAATAAGACATAATCATCTAAAGAGTAACTTTTCAGTGAGATATAAGAACTAATTTTTAGACAATAGATCTGGAAAATCACATTTTATAGAAATTTTACCAAGATAATTTTCACTTGTTCTATTGGCAGATTTTTTTTTTTTTTTTGCTTAATTCAATTTTTTTTTTTTTGCTCGATTCAAGTTTTTTTTTTTTTTTGCTTAATTCAAGATGTTTTTGCTTAATTCGAGATTTTTTTTTGCTTGGGTCTTGGGTTTTACTGGTGAATCAATGTTGTAAAAGATGGTGTTTCCACGGTAACTACAGAGCCTCTAAACGTCCAAATGGGTCATACACTGCAAAAATCTAAATTTTACCAAGTTTATTTTTCTCATTTCTAGTCCAAATATTTCATCGCACTTAAAATAAGACAGAATCACCTAAAGAGTAACTTTTCAGAGAGATATAAGAACTTATTTTTAGACAATAGAACTTGAAAATCTCATTTCAAGAAATCTTACCAAGATAATTTTCACATGTTCCATTGGCAGATTTTTTTTTGCTTGAATTAAGAAAAAAAAAAAAAAAAAAAAAAAAAAAAAAAAAAAAAAAAAAAAATATATATATATATATATATATATATATATATATATATATAATTAAGCAAAAAACATTTGAATTAAACAAATAAAAAAATCTTGAATTAAGCAAAAAAAATAAGTAAAATTTTGAATTAAGCAAAAAAAAATCTTGAATTAAACAAAAAAATCTTGAATTTAGCAAAAAAAAAAAAAAAAAACATCTTGAATTAAGCAAAAAAAAAATAATAATAATAAAATCTTGAAATAAGCAAAAAAAAAAAATCTTGAATTAAACAAAAAAATCTTGAATTAAGCAAAAAATCTGCCAATGGAACAAGTGAAAATTATCTTGGTTAGATTTCTTGAAATAAAATTCTCCAGATCTATTGTCTAAAAATCTGTTTTTATATCTCACTGAAAAGTTACTCTTTAGGTCATTGTATCTTATTTTAAGTGTGATGAGATATTTTGACTAGAAATGAGAAAAATACACTTGGTAACATTTTGATTTTGCAGTGCAAGGATGTTAAAATAATTTTAGGTCAATTCCTAAGTTATTTTAAGTGTAAAAACAACAATTCCTATTGTTTGGACATGTCTTCTGCACTATTACTGCAAAAAACATTCTATAAAAAATAACTGAAAAAAAATAAATAAAAAATTTAGGTCTATTCAATCTAAAGTGGGCCACACCAGTAAAATACTATATATATATATATATATATATATATTATATATATATATATATATAAAAAACTATAAATAAAGAAAACCACAATTTTTTCTCTTTATTTTAGTGTCAAAAAAAGTAAAATTACCCACGTTTTTTACATTCACAGACTAGGCTTTTACAAAAAATGTGAATAACCTGAACAAATATGAACAACCTGAAATGACTTAAGAGAATTAAGTGTAATTGTACTACTATTCTGCCTGTTATTAAATGTTTTGTGTATTTGTAGATCCACTGTAACTTGTAATGAACATGTGAAAATGAGACGCTGAGGCCAAATAATGGCATAAACTGTTAAAACGGCACTTTTTCCCCCCTAATGCATTTCATTACATTCATGGTAGTTCATGTTTTTCACCTTTTTTTAAAGAACAGTTTGTAGATGTAAACATTTTAATAATATATATATATATATATATATATATATATATATATATTTTTTTCACTCTACACTAGCTGATAACACTCAAGATGGTGATTAAAACTATGATTAATGGTATATTTTCATTTAGCCGCCGTTTAATTTAGGGTTTCTTGCTAAAATGAGGATTCAAATTAATTCGGTGTAATTCCCAATTAAAGCTGCACAGGACTGTGATTATTGTGGTGAATATTGCAATTACAGCTGAACAGAAGACTTGTGTTTTCAACTCAAATGTACAAACTTAAACCGGCAGAAAAAACACATTAAGCTAAAATATGCAAAAGAAACGCCTCGAGTTTCTTTTTCTATGTTTTACACTGAACATACCCACACAGTTGCACCAGAAAACAGAGGAGAAGTGTATTTTTTTTCTCCATTTAGGCAATTAGATCATCCTAAATGCCTCTGCACATATTGCATACTTTATTCTACCTATTTTAATTTGCACATATTCTATATTTTATTCTGTGTGTATATTGCATTTACTGCATGTCTGTAGTTTTTACATTATGACATACGTATAACTATTTATGTAATCTTATCTTATATCCTCCTAAATCTGGACCTACTGTATATGTTAAACTGCACAGGCTAACATTGCATTTTGATTATTTATTATATGACTTATGATTTATTTATATTTATTTGATTTTTATTTGACTCTACCTTTATCCTTACACCTCTGCATAATAATTCCTATGTACCTGAATGTGTACAAATGGCAAATAAACTATCTATTTATCTACATACATGACATTTTAGCCAATATCAACGTTACTTTCCATTTTTTTACCGTGTTTTTATTGTTATTAATCCCTCCTTAACACAAAAATGATCATTAAAAATATAACAAGTGGTTCCAGACACAACAAACCCTGCCCCTTGAACGTATCGTAGCTTATTTTGCCATCGATCCAGGTGATGTCATCATGTCTATACATGTGCTGATGTCAGCATATCAATTTGCCTCCATATATGTGCAAGGTTTGAAGGAAATTGAAACAAAATTCATGTTTTCATGGACATTTCAAATTTTCACCCATTATAAGTAAATAGGGAGAAAAAGATTTTAAAAATTCATAAAAAATTGAAACTTTGACCTACTTTTCCTAAAATCTGACCACATCTATTCTATATCACTGCTAATCTATAAACACAGTTTGGTATGAATTCAACGAATAGTTTTGCTGCTACAGACATTTGAAATTTCACCCATTATAAGTAAATTGGAGAAAAAATATTTTAATAAATAAATAAATAAATCAAACTTTGACCTACTTTTCCCAAAATCTAACCACATCTATTCTGCATTACTGGTAATGTATAAACCGGATTTGGTATGAACTGAACCAATAGTTTTGCTGCTACAGATATGTGAAATTTCACTCATTGTAAGTAAATGGGGAAAAAAAAAAAGATATAAAAAAAATCATAAAAAATTTAAACTTTGACCTACTTTTCCCAAAATTCAACCACATCTATTCTAGGTCACTGGCAATCTATAAACCCAATTTGGTATGAATTCAACCAATAGTTTTGCTGCTACAGATATGTGAAATTTCACTCATTGTAAGTAAATGGGGAAAAAAAAGATATAAAAAAATCATAAAAAATTTAAACTTTGACCTACTTTTCCCAAAATTCAACCACATCTATTCTGTGTCAGTGGCAATCTATAAACCCAATTTGGTATGAATTCAACCAACAGTTTTGCTGCTACAGATATGTGAAATTTCGCCCATTGTAAGTAAAGGGAAAAAAAGAAGAAAAAATAAAAAATCATAAAAAATTTAAACTTTGACCTACTTTTCCCAAAATTCAACCACATCTATTCTGTGTCAGTGGCAATCTATAAACCCAATTTGGTATGAATTCAACCAACAGTTTTGCTGCTACAGATATGTGAAATTTCGCCCATGTAAGTAAAGGGAAAAAAAGAAGAAAAAATAAAAAATCATAAAAAATTGAAACTTTGACCTACTGTTCCCAAAATCTAATCAGATATATTCTGGGTCACTGGCAATCTATACACCCAGTTTGGTATGAATTGAAGCCATAGTTTTGATGCTAGAGTGTAAACAAACAAACAAACTGAACCAACAATACCCCTTGCCTCCCCCTCAGGGGGGCTGGGTAAAAATAGACCGTCATCACATTATCTTTGAATGAAGAGAAATTCAGCCATGAAAATGTATGTAAAAAACCCCTTTAACATAACACTTATATGCTGATCCAAAAGTCTAAATCACAGGTGTCAAACATGCGGCCCGGGGGCCAAAACCAGCCCGCCAAAGGTTCCAATCCTCAAAACTCTACTTTGGTATCACTAAATTACTCTGAATCAATCAATTAATACTGAATCAAATTGATATTGAATGGAATGGAATCGAATCATGATTAATCCATTCAGAACCTTACGAATCGAAATCGAATCGATTATGGAAATTGGCCATGATACCCAGCCCTATTCATCAACATGTCATGTAACATTAAACGATAAAAAAAAAAAAAAAAATCAGCAGTAAAACCAGCAGATGCCCTGTTACAGATGAACACACAGATGACCACCAATCCTGACCAATACCTTAATACAACAAAGACCTGTTACCAAGTCCCGGTCAGCCTCCTCCCCCTCCCTTATAGGCCCCGCCCACAAACCCAACCCCCCCTAACACCGCCTCTTAATGCCCCAGCCCAGAAAAGCACAGCTGAAGATGTTCTGCGGATTATCCCCGTAAGGAAACCACGTGCCTGCGTCTGTGCACATCACGTTTGCATCCACCTAAGTTAATCTACTGAACACACACACACACACACACACACATACACACGGGCTACCGGCCAATCGCGTCTCTAGCTAGCGGAGTGACGTCGCAGTTAGGTTGTACCCACCTGTGCCGCCCTGTGTGATGCCACTGAGAGACAACTCCATGGCCAATGCGAGTGCTGCTAGGCGCTCTCCCTACTTTCGGTGGAAGGGGAAGTGTTGTGACTAAGCTGGACTCGACCGTTTAATGCCATTATTAACTCTACTTACAGCTTTAGCCAACCAAGACAGCGCCCAGGAGAGAGGAGTACACCGGCAGGGCCCTCCCACCTCTACTTTTGCATAAACACCCTCCGCAACCGCCGTTAATATGTTTGCATTTCACAATCGGCGATCTAAAAAAAAAATACTGCCTCTGTGTATACGCTTTGATGCGACGGGATAAAAAAGAAGAATCGGAACGGAAAGGCTAGGAATTTATTCGGTGGCTGTGAAAGGAATAATGTGTCACTTTTCATTATTATGCATGTTTGAGCATAAAATAACATGCATGTAATAAGAAAAAGGCGGTGGAGCCTTTGCACATTTATGAGAAGCGTCTCTTGAGATGTGCAGCGTTCAGAAACAGGAGAGAGAGGAAGAGAAATGTTTTCATTAAGTGCCCAGAAACAGCTTATTATTTTCACCCAATTTTCTCCACCTCAAAATTGCAAAATGGCTCATCAAAAAAAAAAAAAAAAAAAAAAAAAAAAAGAGAGTAACTAGTGCACCAAATAAATCTGCAGCCGTGTTTGCAGGGCTGCACTTTTCTCCTGTCTTTAAATGTGAAGATTATCTGTCTCTGATTAACACTGAAAGCTACGTTCCACATACACAACAATGTGATCTCAACTAAAATAATAGCATAGTAACCAAGAAATAATGACCCCAAATGTTCTTAGTTTAATGTGAAAAACATAATATTACATTACACCTATAGATAATGAACTCCAAATTTTTCTTAGTTTTAGTTTAAAAACTTACATTAAATTATGAAAATATTAACATTTACAAACTATTCTTTAACAATAAAATGTGAAAAACCTGAACTTTTGAAAGTGAAATTTTGAGGTGTAAAATTGTTTATTTATTTATTTTTTTGCTTAATTCAAGATATGTGTATATGTATATATATATATATACACACACACACACACACACACACACACACACACATATATATATATATATATGTATGTATATATAATTTTTTTTTTTTTTTTACTTAATTCAAGATTTTTTTTGGCTCATTCAAGATTTTTTTTTTTTTACTTAATTCAAGATTTTTTTTTACTTTATAAATTAATTGAATATTTTTTCTGGCTTAATTCAAGATTTTTTTTTTTACTAAATTTGACCTTTTTTTTTAGCTTAATTGAAGATTTTTTTTTTTTGCTTATTCAAGATTTTCTACTTAATTGAAGACTTTTTTTGGCTCAATTCAAGATTTTTTTTTTTTTTACTTAATTGAAGATTTTTTTTTTTTTTTTGGCTTAATTCAAGATTTTTTTTCTTTTTATTTTTTTTAACTTAATTGAAGATTTTTTTTTTGGGCTTAATTCAAGATTCTTTTTTACTTGAAGATTTTTTTTGGCTTATTTCAAGTTTTTTTTTTTTTTAATTTAATTGAAGATTTTTTTATTTTATTTTTTTTGGCTTATTTAAAAAAAATTTTTTACCTAACTGAAGATTTTTTTTTATTTTGTTTTTGGCTTAATTCAAGATTTTATTATTATTTTTTTTTTTTACTTGATTGAATATTTATTTATTTATTTATTTATTTATTTTCTTTCATGTTTTCCTTAAGTGCCCGGAACATCTTATTATTTTCACCCAATTTTCTCCACCTCAAAACTGCAAAATGGCTCATCAAAAAAAAAAAAACAAAAACAAAGAGAGAGAGTGTAACAAGTGCACCAAATAAATCTGCAGCCGTGTTTGCAGGGCTCCACTTTTCTCCTTTCTTTAAATGTGAAGATTATCTGTCTCTGATTAACACTGAAACCTACGTTGCCTAGCAACACACAATTAAGAAGTATGCCCTCCGATTGTGAGCAAGAGCTGCCCATTATCAGATAAAGTTACTGAAGCAACAAATGTCAGCTACATGCAAATGAGTTTGTTGTGCTAAAAGCGTGGTAAGGACGATGGGGGGGGTGGAGACATGTTTGTGCTGCGACCTTGGAAGAGCTGCGTCTATGCATCAAACTCCAAAGGGGACTTCCTACATTTCTAGCCCCCCCCCCCCTTCCCCCCTCCATCTTGATTCAAACTCCTCATTTTCTAATTTCCTTGACAACACACGAAGGCTAACCACTTGATAAAAGTCATTCCACTACAACAGGTGCAGCACCCCACAGACCCATTACCCAGACAGGAGGGCTCCAGGTTTACACAGCTGAAAGCAAGGTTAAAAGATTTAATTCTTCCCCAAGCTCATCAGCTCTCATCAGCAGGCAGATATATCAACTTGTTAAAAGGAGAAACCAAGGCCTTTATTTATATAAATGGCCTGAGATGAAGCCTCGCTGGAGAAATCCCTCTCATTAAGCCCCGCACAAAAGCTGCCAAACTCCTTGCATTAACCTTGTAGGAAAAAACAAATACATTCTGCTAAAATCTACATAATTAAACGCCTGGTGTGTCGACTGAAGAGTATCCACCTAAGAAACAAAAGAGGAAAAAGAAAAACAAAACAAGTAGATGCAGAGGATCTAACCAGAGGATCATATGTTTTTGTTGTTTTTTTTTTTTTAAATGAACAGGCAGATGATTCAAATGTACCGTTTCCGTTACCACAATAATGCTAGCAAATTAGGCTACTGGTATTATTATGAAATATTTTTGTATTATTACAACAATTATTAATTTCCCCCTCTCTCTTTCTCACTTTCATTCACACCCCCCTCTTCCCCTTTTCCCTATCGCCCCCTAACCAAACTATATGGTTTAGTCGCTATTTACATTTATGATCTTTTTCATTGTAATATGACGCTGTTGTTGTTTGTCAATACTCCGTCATTGTTGTTGTTTTTGGTTTGTTTGTTTATTTGTTTGAGTTTCCTTTTGTTTATGTGTTGTTGTTGTTCTTCTGTCCACATTGTCTTGTTAACTATCACTAATAAAAAAAAGAAAAGAAAGTACCATTTCCGCTACACTGTAAAAAATGACCGTAGAATTAACACCAAAAAGTTGTAGAATTGCAACATAAAAAAACTGTAAGTGACAATACGATGCAAAGTTGTTTATTTGAAAAGATTTTTGTGTTAACGATTAAATCAAATATAGCTGTAGTTTTTACAGGAAGAGTATGTGAACAAAACCAGATTTGGATGTAGGAAGGATGGAATCTATTGTTTTTACAAAATAAAACTGTAAATTGAAAAACAATGTGGTGCCGTTTAAACTGCAAAGACCATAATGTTGAAATAACGGCGTATTTGCTTTTTTTTTTCTTTTTTAAAAAAAAAATATATATATATATAAAAAAGTAAACATTTAACAATGTAACATTTTAAATTTGTAAATTAATGGGTTGGTAGAGTTGGTAGAGCGGCTCGTCCAATAACCAAAGGGTTGGTGGTTCGAATCCTGGCTCCGACTGTCCATATGTCCAAGTGTCCATGGAAGACACTGAACCATAAATTGCTCCCAGTCGGGCCTGGTGGCTTTGGAAAGTGCTTTGGACACCATGAAGGTGGAGAAAATGTGCTAAATAAGCGCAGAACATTTACCAGTTAAATCCAATGTTAAATCTACATGTTTAAACTGTTAAATCTACATGTTTAAACTGTTAAATCTACAGGTTTAAAATGTTAAATCTACATGTTTAAAATGTTAAATCTACATGTTTAAAATGTTAAATCTACATGTTTAAAATGTTAAATCTACAGGTTTAAACTGTTAAATCTACATGTTTAAACTGTTAAATCTACAGGTTTAAAATGTTAAATCTACAGGTTTAAAATGTTAAATCTACATGTTTAAAATGTTAAATCTACATGTTTAAAAATGTGAAATCTACATGTTTAAACTGTTAAATCTACATGTTTAAACTGTTAAATCTACAGGGTTAAAATGTTAAATCTACAGGTTTAAAATGTTAAATCTACATGTTTAAAAATGTTAAATCTGCATGTTTAAAATGTTAAATCTACATGTTAAACTGTTAAATCTACAGGTTTAAAATGTTAAATCTACAGGTTTAAAATGTTAAAATCTACATGTTTAAAATGTTAAATCTGCATGTTTAAAATGTTTAAATCTACAGGTTTAAAATGTTTACTCTAATCGACATGTTTAAAAATGTTTAAATCTAACAAGGTTACAAGGTTACCTAATGTTAAAAGGTAAATCTAGCATGTTAAAATGTTAATCTAGCATGTTTAAAATGGTTAAATCTACATGTTTAAAAATGTTAATCTACATGTTAAAATGTTAAATCTACATGTTTAAAAATGTTAAATCTACATTTTAAAATGGTATCTACAGTTTAAAATGTTAAATCTACAGGTTTAAATGTGAAATCTACAGGTTTAAAAGTTAAATCTACAGGTTTAAAATGTTAAATCTACATGTTTAAAATGTTAAATCTGCATGTTTAAATGTTAAATCTACAGGTTTAAAATGTTAAATCTACATGTTTAAAATGTTAATCTACAGGTTTAAATGTTAAATCTGCATGTTTAAATGTTAAATCTACAGGTTTAAAATTTAAATCTACATGTTTAAAACTGTTAAATCCTACATGTTTAAACTGTTAACATCTACAGGTTTAAAAATGTTAAATCTACAGGTTTAAAAATGTTAAATCTACATGTTTAAAATGTTAAATCTGCATGTTTAAAATGTTAAATCTACATGTTTAAACTGTTAAATCTACAGGTTTAAAATGTTAAATCTACAGGTTTAAAATGTTAAATCTACATGTTTAAAATGTTAAATCTGCATGTTTAAAATGTTAAATCTACAGGTTTAAAATGTTAAATCTACATGTTTAAAATATTAAATCTACATGTTTAAAATGTTAAATCTACATGTTTAAACTGTTAAATCTACAGGTTTAAAATGTTAAATCTACAGGTTTAAACTGTTAAATCTACATGTTTAAAATGTTAAATCTACATGTTTAAAATGTTAAATCTACATGTTTAAACTGTTAAATCTACAGGTTTAAAATGTTAAATCTACAGGTTTAAAATGTTAAATCTACATGTTTAAAATATTAAATCTACATGTTTAAAATGTTAAATCTACATGTTTAAAATATTAAATCTACATGTTTAAAATGTTAAATCTACATGTTACTCCATAAATATGTTTACAGTTGGATGTGTTTTTTACAGTATTGTCCCGGTAACCGCAGCTGCCAATTTTTTTCTGTAAAAACAACAGGATTTTTTTTTTACAGTGTACAGATGCTTATTTTGGTGCGAAAATCAAGACTGATACCTCAGTTTACCGCACGCTTAAAATAACGACTGACTACTGGGTGTCGTGCGTCTGCTATTTTAGAATCCTATTTATTACTTCAACCGTTCTGTGAGATCTGCAGGTGGGAAAAGAGGTGCAGTTTGCATGTGTAAACTGAGAACATGTACATTCAACACACAAACACGGCTGGAGTCTCAAACAGACAACAGGGCGTCTAAAAAAACAGTTACCTATTAGAGTGTACACGACTATACATCCAATTAACATAATTGGATTTGAGGGAGTTAAGCCGCCGATTAGGAGAGAGTACAGGGTAAAATAGAAAGGCATGACAGAAACTTTGCATGCAGTAAGAAAATAAACGTATAAATAGAAGACAAGCTGGAGTTTTATGCGTCAGGTTGAAAAATAATTCGAAAATGGACATGAATTCCTATTGATTGCTTTGACATTGTGTATCTTTTCATGTATTTTATTATCAATTAGTGAGGAAATTGTGATACCATGGCGATAAGGTACATTAATCAATTTCTCAGCGGCTTCAAAATGATTCTGATTTTGTTGTTGTTTTTTTTTAAAGTGGTATAAAAAAAAAAAAAAAAAAAAAAAGACTGAAAACTGTTGACCTCAATAACTGGAGTGCTGTTCACATAAATGTTTCAACTTGGTGATGAGACAGGATCCCCTCAGGCAAATGACACAACTCTGTTGCAATACATGTATAAATAGTTGCGTAATTTTAAAAAAAGACCTCTGAGAGCAAAGCTGCTTAACTTGTCAGATGCATCATACATGCTACTCCTCCATTCAAAAAGCCTGTCAGTCGCATTTTTATGCCCGAAATCAATCTTTAACTGCTCTGAATAAAACCCAGCACAGTATCAAATCTCTCTATAGATCTAATCTATTAGAAAACAAAAAACAGACACATTGAATTATCACAGTCAAATGTTCAGGAAAAGAGCGTTGACTATTCAACACTACAAACCGGGAGAAATGTCTAGAGCGCACAAACAGAGAAGATAGAAGAAAAACTAGTGACTTTACTTGTGTCAGGTGTGGTGACCATGGTTGAGACTATGACAGGTGGACCAGTGCGGCGTCCTACCATCTTGGGGTTGTTAAGGTTTTGCGCTTGGAGAGTGGAAGACGAAGTGACAGGAACAATGGCACTGTCGGGTACGGCATTCATTCCTTTCCGGAGCAGTTGGGGGCTGTGAAGGGGGCTTGGTGCCGCTACTGGGGATGCTGGGGGGAGGTTGGGGGCTCTCTTCATCAACTCAATGGGGGAATAGGAGCCAGAGAAGGTTTTGGGCGCCGCTCCAGGGGTGCCAGGAGCTGGTGGAGGCTGCTGTCCAAGAGCAGACATTGCAAGGCCGGTGTGGGGATTGTACATGGAGAGGGGTCTCGCCTGAGTTACGGGATTGGTGTATCCTCCGGGGCTGACTGGGAAGGCTCCAGTTGCCATGGGCCGTGCTCCTGGGTAGGTGGTGGTCTCCAGAAGGTGTTGGGAGGGGGCGCTGCTGGGTCTCCTACCCAAGAACTCTCCCATTCTAGGGGAGACGGTCTGGATGGTGGTGGGGGGCTGCTGCATCAGGCTGGGATCCATGCTCAGACCCTGAGGCTGCATGTACAGATCATTACGGTGGCTGAAGCTGTTTGAGCGAGCGCGCATCGCCGCTCCGCCTGTCTTGCAGCTTAGCACCACGCGGGACAGGACACGAGCCTGAGCCAAATTAGGCGCCACAGAACGAACGTCATGGTCCTCCATCATACCCATCATGCCCATGGAGTCGAAGCCGTGTTGGAGCAGTAGAGTGATGGTGCTTTCGGCCAAGCCCTCGGCTCGCAGAAAAGCCAAGAAAGTCGGATCCACCATCTTCTTCGGGTCAGCGGCGCTGGGGTGGTGAGCGGGCAGGCCGGAGGTCACGCCAGCAGTAGCAGCCACCATAGCTGAGGTGGGGTCATAGCTCGGGTCGTAAGGCAATCTCTGGGAGGCAACAGCTCCATATGGCCGGGGGAGAGCTCCGTCCATTCCCTGAGTAGCTGGGTCCACCGCTGAACTGGTGGCAGCTGGCTGGCGGGGGTCCAGGGGCAAGATACCGTTATAAGCTTGGCGGGCAGTGAGGGACGGAGGCTCAGCGGCGTAAAGAGGAAGAGGGGGCTGGACCCCGTAGACTGCAGGAGAGGGAGAGCTGCCGCCAACGCGCTGGACGCCTGGGATCACCTTAGACCCCAGCGCTTCCCTGTACAGACGGCTCAGCTCAAGAACAGGAGGGGGAGGAGGTGGAGGAGGAGGCGGGGGTGGAGGGGGAGGAGGAGGAGGTGCGGGGGTAGGTGTAGAAGCAGAGGCTAACATAGAAGGTGTGGCTCTTGCTTGTCCCTGATCCCAGGTGGACCTCACCCCCCCAGGGCTGGGCCCATAATGCGAGGCTGATCTGGTGAGCGGTGGCCGGTTATCCCTATAAAACCCAGACTCCTCAGGTACCTGCCCAGATAAGGTGATGTCAGTCTGGTAGTAATCCTGCGGAGCTGCACAAACCCCGTCTGCCATCACCACCCTTTGGTAGAGCCCGCTCCCCAGGTCGGGTACTGAGTTCTTTCGGAGGAGCTGCCGGTCGACGTGAAGACACGACTCCAGACCCGGTTCCATCTTGTCGGGGTGACGGTGAACCCACACTCCGGCGTCTCCTCCTCCTAGAGCTAAAGAATTCCTCCGTCCCGCAATCGTGCCGCACACCTGACAGCGACTGGAGGGCCTGTCACTGAGGCCGTCAGTCCACTGTGGACCGCGCTGGCCCAGAGAGCCACCCAAATGCGACTGCTCACTTAGGTTAGTCATCAGTGAAGACAATAAGGAGGACGGCTATAAAAGCGGAAAATAGAGCCGGGTGTTGAGTTTCAACTCTCCTGTTACACCCCCCACCCCCACCCCGAATGCAAAGGGAGGAGTGTGGAGGAGAAAAGGTGAAGCATGATGAGGTCCCCTTTTACCTGATCTGCAGCTGTAGACACCCCCCTCCCCTTCAGACTTAAGTTTGTGCTATCATGTAGCTCCCTGCTGGCAGCCCATCTAAATAATTCAGCCCTGGAAACACTAGAAATCTGAAGACAACAAACACATAGACCAGGGGTGTCAAACATGCGGCCCGGGGGCCAAATGCGGCCCACCAAAGGGTTCAGTACGGCCCCTGGGATGTTTTTGCCAAGTGCAAAAATTCCACTGTCTTGAATTGAATTAAGCAAAAAATATTTAGATTGAATTAAGGAAAAAAAAAAACCTTGAATAAAGCCCAAAATAAATATCTTCAATTAAGTACAAAAAATCTTCAATTAAGCTAAAAAAAAAATGTTAAATTTAGCAAAACATCTTGAATTAAGCCAAAAAAAAATCTTCAATTAAGTTGAAAAAAAATTCTTGAATTAAGCAAAAAAAAAAAAAAAAAAAAAAAACTCTTCAATTAAGTAAAAAAAAAATCTTGAATTATGCCAAAAAAAATCTTCAATTAAGTAAAAAAAATCTTGAATTAAGCCAAAAAAAATTTTAAAATCTTCAATTAAGTAAAAAAAATCTTGAATTAGACAAAATAAATAAATCTTCAATTAAGTTAAAAAAAAAAAATCTTGAATTAAGCCAAAAAAAAATTCAGTTAAGTAAAAAAAAAAAAGTCTTGAATTAAGCAAAAAAAAAAAAACAAAAAAAAAAACTTCAATTAAGTAAAAAAAAAAAAAAAAAAAAATCTTGAATTAAGACAAAAAAATCTTCAATTAAGTTTAAAAAAAAATCTTGAATTAAGCCAAAAAAAATCTTCAATTAAGTAAAAAACAATCTTCAACTGAGCCAAAAAAAAGAAAAAAGAAAAAAAAAATCTAAAATAATAACAACTTCAAATGTTTGTCTTTGTTTTAGTGCAAAAAATAACATTAAATTATGAAAATATTTACATTTACAAACTATCCTGTAACAATAAAATGTGAATAACCTGAACAAATATGAACAACCTGAAATGTCTAAAGAAAATTAAGCACAATTTTAACTATTTTTCTGCCTGTTCCTCAGTGTTTAGTGTCTTTGTAGATCTGATCCATAATGCACATGTAGAAATGATTAGTTGAGGAATAATATTGTTAAAATTGCTCTAAATTTTCTTATGCTTTTTAATTTAAATGTCAGTTTTTTCAAGGTTTTTTTTTTTTTTTGATAGTTTATAAAAGTAAGTATTTTCATAATTTAATGTTTTGTTGCTTTTTTTTTTTTTTTTTTTTTTACACTAAAACAAAGACAAAAATTTGGAGTTGTCATTATTATGTTATTATTTTTCTGGTCCGGCCCACTTCAGATCAAATTTAGCTGAATATGGCCCCTGAACTAAAATGAGTTTGACACCCCTGACACAGACATACACAACAAAAAAACAAGCTTTAAAACCCAAAAATACACACACCTTTAGGGTAAGCCTCCACTCCAGTCTACAGCAGGGATCATGATTGTGCTGGGCACCACGCTAACATCCCAAACTAAGACCAAGGGTGAAGAAATTGGGCTAAAAACACATGGTGGACAATGCTGGCAGACTGGAGGAGGGGACGCGACGTGCTAATCCAGAAAGGTTGAAGCACGCCATTGGCAGGGACGGTTCCCTGGCCTGGAGCATTCACCACAAGGGGATTAGCGTCAAACTAAAACCCACTTTAATCCACTGCCCCCTGTGACATCACTTGAACCAGATAGTGTACACAGCCAGCACGCTGCCCAGGACGTAGACGCGTCCGCCGGCTCTGAAGCCACAGTGTTTACGGCGTGTGGTGGTTAAGGCTGAGGCTGTCGGCGGCCTGTAGCCTGCGTCCCAGTGGGTGTGAACGGATCGGCCCGGAGGGAACGGGGAAGTCTGGGACTGAGACGCTCCATGTAATGCCTCCCAGGAGAGGAAAGGAGGAAAGGAGGAAAGGAGGAAAGGAGGGGTGAAGAGGGCAGAAGGATCCACTGAGGCCTAGATTTACTCTGGTGAATACGACACACAGGCCAGAGCACTGGAAAAAATCTGAATGTTACCAAGTGTGTTTTTCTCATTTCTAGTCAAAATATCTCATCACACTTCAAACTAGAAGCACTCGGAGAGCGCAGACCTCCGCCAAGGCTGATCAGTGCCCCCCCCCCCCGTGGGCCCCCCCACCCCCGATCACCACCAAAATTTAATCATTTCTTCTTTATCCCATTTCCAACAAACCCTGAAAATTTCATCCAAATCTGTCCATAACTTTTTGAGTTATGTTGCACACTAACGGACAGACAAAGAGACAGACAAACAAACAAACAAACAAACAAACAAACAGACAAACAAACAAACAAACAGACAAACAAACAAACAAACAAACCCTGGCAAAAACATAACCTCCTTGGCGGAGGTAATAAGACATAATCATCTAAAGAATACCTTTTCAGTGAGATAAAAGAACTTATTTGAACACAACAGATCCTGAAAATCTTATTTCAAGAAAACTTAACATGATAATTTTCACTTGTTTCATTGGCAGATTTATTATTATTATTATTATTATTATTATTATTATTATTGTTGTTGTTGTTGTTGTTGTTGTTGTTGTTGTTGTTGTTGTTGTTGTTGTTGTTGTTGTTATTTATTTTAATTTTTTTGCTTGAATTAAGAAAAAAATCTTGAATTAAGCAAAAAAATATTCTTGAATTAAAAAAATAAAAATCTTAAAATAAGCAAAGAAAAAAATTATCTTGAATTAAACAAAAAAAAAAAAAATTTAATTGAGCAAAAAAAAAAAATCTTGAATAAAGCAATATAAATATACATATATATATATATATATATATATATATATATATATATATACACATATATACATATATATATATACACACACACACACACACACACACACACACATATATATATATATATATATATATATTGAATTAAGCAAAAAAATATTGAATTAAGCAAAAAAAATTGAATTAAGCAAAAAAAAAAAAATCTTGGATTAAGTAAAAAAAATTGTGAATTAAGCAAACTAATCTTGAATTAAGAAAAAAAATATTGAATTAAACAAAAAAAATTCTTGAATTAAACAAAAAAAATTCTTGAATTAAACAAAAAATCTTAAAATACACAAAGAAAAAACAAATCTTGAAATAAGCAAAAAAAAAATTGAATTAAGCAAAAAAAAAAAATCTTGAATAAAGCAAAAAAAAAAAAATCTTGAAGTAAGCAAAAAATATTGAATTGAGCAAAAATAATCTTGAAATAAGCAAAAAAAAAACAAAAACAAAAAACAAAACCTTGAATTAAGCAAAAAAAAATCTGTCAGTGGAACAAATGAAAATTGTCTTACATTTTCCAGATCTTTTGTCTAAAAATGAGTTCTTATATCTCACAGAAAAGTTACTCTTTAGGTGATTATGTCTTATTTGAAGTCTGATGACATATTTGGACTAGAAATGACACAAATAAACTCGGTAAGATGTTGATTTTTTCCAGTGAGCTGCACAATTTGGTGAAAAATGATAATATGAGTGCAATTTTTAATACAATACAATAAAAATGCTAACCAAGCTAGCAGACTAAGGGTACCAGGGAAACACATACGTATTACAATTATTTCATAAAAACATGCAAAGTTGAAGTAGCAGGAAAAAAAGCATATAGTATACTTTATACAGCGGGAATAAATTACAGTCAGGGCTTGATTGTAATTATTACATTTATTTACACTCAATGCCTTTAAGTGATTGTGAGTGGAGGTCACAGTTTGCTCCTTTTGAGTCTTTCCTCTCTATTTTAAAAACCTGAGGGACTTTTAAGCATCAAAATGAGTGACTGATTTCATCCTAAACTGTAAAAGCAGCCCCTCAGGTTTGTCCGTTGGCCAAAACCATGTGATGCAGAAGCTTTTATTCCACGTCCTGTCTCTGTTCTGTGTCACCGAATCCAAAATATCTCCATATAACCGGTCACTTCTTTTTTTTTTTTTTTTTTTTTTAGCCACCTGTTCAGTGTCAGCTTGCTCGCTGGCATCCATTTCACCTACGCTACACACCGCAGAGTCATGTGACCACCCCAGACAGACGTGAGCGCTCAGCGCGTTCACATGCAAGCACACATTCATATTTATTTAACCCTTAAAGACCCAGACCGACTTTTATGGAGACTTCCAAATGAAGTACTCTGCATTTAACCTTTTCTCAGTGATTTATCACCATGTATTATAATATTATTCACTGTGTTTTGCATTTTTTCAGTGAATATCTGGTCTTTTCTTAGATTTAATTCCCTGATCATGTAGATGTTAAAAAAAAATTCAGGGTATATTCAACAGTTTTTATAACAGAACTGGGAAAACTGAAGAAAAAGTGACATTTTTCAGCAAAATACTGAACTACTCCAACATTAAAAGAATAGAATAGAATAGAATAGAATAGAATAGAATAGAATAGAATAGAATAGAATTAAATGGAATAGAATAGAATAGAATAGAATAAAAATAGAATAGAACAGAATAGAATAGAATAGAATAGAATAGAATAGAATAGAATAGAACAGAATACAATTAAATAGAATAGAATAGAGTAGAATAGAATAGAACTGAAGAGAATTAAATAGAATAGAATAGAATAGAATAGAATAAAAATAGAATAGAACAGAACAGAACAGAATAGAATAGAATAGAATAGAACAGAATACAATTAAATAGAATAGAATAGAATAAAACAGAATACAGTTAAATAGAATAGAATAGAATAGAATAGAATAGAATAGAATAGAATAGAATAGAATAGAATAGAATAGAATAGCCTTTATTGTCATTGTGTGTGCAATGAAATTAGTCAGGGCAACAACAACAACAACAACAATAATAATAATAATAATAATAATAATAATAATAATAATAATAATAATAATAATAATAATAATAACAACAACAACAATACTTCAGAAACCAAGAATACAGCAAATATAAAATTGCAAAAAATAAAAATAAGATAAAATAATATAAAATATAAAATTTGACAAAAGTAAGATAAGAATAGAGTTTAAAAAATAGACATTAAATTTGAATAGAGACAATATTTACTGTATTAAGAGCTTGTGTATCTATGGATAATATTAACAATATTAACTATAAATACAGTCGCGGAAAAAAATAATTAGTCCATCAAAAGTCATGAAAAACAATGGTTATGTAATCCAGTTCTAACTCCTGTGTGTATCATGTGACTAAAACAGACCGAAAATAAAACATGGAATGTCTAAAAGCACTGTTTTTGTCAGTACAATGCCATTGATACTGATGTAAGAACTGAAGTGATTTTGGTTATTATCAAGAAAACACGTTAAATGGATAGATATCAGCTCTGAAATTCAACTACTATGAGCTAGTTTTGTTGTTATCATTATATTTGTCCAAACAAACATTAAAATGAACAAGAAATTGAAGAAAACAAGGGGTGGTCGAATATTTTTTTCTGCGACTGTATTACCTTTGAAAACAGCATGCACATCTATGAACACAAGTCTACAAAAAAAAAAGATATAAAAAAAAAAAAACATCCGACACTTGTACATCTAAGGGTTAAATCCTAACCTTTCAGAGTGATACAAAAAAAAAAAACAAAAACAGACTGACTTTCTGTAATCGTATTTTTTTCCTTTTTTCCTCCACTCCTTGCCCTTTTAGAAACGCCACAATTACTCGGATATTCTAAAACACGCCGAACGGACTTAAAACAAACAAATGAATGGGAGCGAACCCAGCGCACCTTCGGCAGACGAGAGCGTCGCTTTCAGCCTCGACGCTCGCTGTGTGCCAGCTCCGTTCGCCAGATGTACGACAGAGCAGATGTGGCTTATCTAAGATGTTGCCATCTGAGAGATAACTGCCGGTGTTTACTTGCCGTGACAAGAGCAATGTAAACAAAAAACAGCGGCGGGGAGGAGAAGAAAAGGCAGCTTTGATAAGTGTGTGATGGGAAAAACACTGATAAGAGGATGGGGGGGGGGGGCTGCCAGCGTTGACTTTAGCTCTAGGACAGACAGACTGGGATCGGATAGAGGGGGGGACATGATTGGACTGCACTGGACTGTGACAACTAGATGGCTACGAGCCGCTTTCTATTCTCCACTGGATTTCTGTCTGTTTTAACCCTTTAACAACGGCAAGCTCACCGGTGCCGCATGTTAGACTTTACAGATAAAAACAACCGTAACGCCTGAACCGCTTAGGCGATCCACAAAATTCAAACAGCATCGGAAAGCTGAGATTCTGAGCTTTTCGGCAATATATAACACTTTATGGCACCAATGTGGGACTCTAGGTTAAAATGTGGGATTTCAAAGTCATAATATGGATACTGAATGTTCAAGTTTGAGCAGATGGAAAAGAGTCGGTCTTTAACGAAACATTACTTCCGACTTTTTGTACACACTTTGAACCCTTTAACAACGGTGAGCTCACCGGTGACACATGTTACACTTTACAAATAAAAATGACTGTAACTCCTGAGCTGTTAATGCTATCCACAAAATTCAAACAGCATCGGAAAGCTGAGATTCTGAGCTTTTCGGCAATATATAACACTTTATGGCAGCAATGTGGGACTCTAGGTTAAAGTGTGGGATTTCAAAGCCATAATATACAGGGTGTCCCATAAGTCTCCATACATAGGAGACATAATACATTCCATACATATATGGTTCTAACATGTATTTCTTTATATATTTCTTCTTTGTAGTTCTTCAGCAGACACGCATTGAAATGTGTTCCCGACAAAATGGCAGTCATATAGAGCATATTATATCAATAAAAATGGTTTATGTCAAGAAACGTTTATTTTTCCGATGTATGGAGACTTGTGGGACACCCTGTAGATACTGAATGTTCACGTGTGAGCAGATGGAAAAGAGTTGGTCATTTACGAAACATTACTTCCGACTTTTCGTACACACTTTGAACCCTTTAACAACGGCAACATCTTTGGCACTACATTTTGTACTTTACAGCATTGAAATGACTGTAACTCCTGAACTGTTCATGCGATCCACAAAATTCAAACAGCATCGGAAAGCTGAGATTCTGAGCTTTTCGGCAATATATAACACTTTATGGCACCAATGTGGGACTCTAGGTTAAAATGTGGGATTTCAAAGTCATAATATGGATACTGAATGTTCAAGTTTGAGCAGATGGAAAAGAGTCGGTCTTTAACGAAACATTACTTCCGACTTTTTGTACACACTTTGAACCCTTTAACAACGGTGAGCTCACCGGTGACACATGTTACACTTTACAAATAAAAATGACTGTAACTCCTGAGCTGTTAATGCTATCCACAAAATTCAAACAGCATCGGAAAGCTGAGATTCTGAGCTTTTCGGCAATATATAACACTTTATGGCACCAATGTGGGACTCTAGGTTAAAATGTGGGATTTCAAAGTCATAATATGGATACTGAATGTTCAAGTTTGAGCAGATGGAAAAGAGTTGGTCATTTACGAAACATTACTTCCGACTTTTCGTACACACTTTGAACCCTTTAACAACGGCAACATCTTTGGCACTACATTTTGTACTTTACAGCATTGAAATGACTGTAACTCCTGAACTGTTAATGCTATCCACAAAATTCAAACAGCATCGGAAAGCTGAGATTCTGAGCTTTTCGGCAATATATAACACTTTATGGCAGCAATGTGGGACTCTAGGTTAAAATGTGGGATTTCAAAGTCATAATATGGATACTGAATGTTCAAGTTTGAGCAGATGGAAAAGAGTTGGTCATTTACGAAACATTACTTCCGACTTTTCGTACACACTTTGAACCCTTTAACAACAGTGAGCTCACCGGTGACACATGTTACACTTTACAAATAAAAATGACTGTAACTCCTGAGCTGTTAATGCTATCCACAAAATTCAAACAGCATCGGAAAGCTGAGATTCTGAGCTTTTCGGCAATATATAACACTTTATGGCAGCAATGTGGGACTCTAGGTTAAAATGTGGGATTTCAAAGTCATAATATGGATACTGAATGTTCAAGTTTGAGCAGATGGAAAAGAGTTGGTCTTTTACGAAACATTACTTCCGACTTTTCGTACACACTTTGAACCCTTTAACAACAGCAATATCTCTGGCACTACATTTTTTACTTTACAGCATTGAAATGACTGTAACTCCTGAACTGTTAATGCTATCCACAAAATGCAAACAGCATCGGAAAGCTGAGATTCTGAGCTTTTCGGCAATATATAACACTTTATGGCACTGATGTGGGACTCTAGGTTAAAATGTGGGAATTCAGAATCAGTAGTAGTAGACATGAGTAGACATTTTTGCAACTCCATGAAAAATAGGTTCATAAAAAACAATTTCAATCGCATTATTTTTTTTTTTTCATGCCTAAAGAGGAATAAAAACGCTCATGAAAAAAAAAAAATCTCAATTAGAGTTCTCATAATTCACACATGAAAGGGTTAAAAAAAATGGCCAGATATTGAAAGTTAAGTTCCCCCTGAAAAGAAAAGTACAAAAGAATTGGCAAAAAAGACATTTACATCTATTGCAGCCTGTTTTAATGACAGTCTTAAAAGGGTTACCCCTTTATAGTTCACTCATAGAAATACTCTGAAATTTAAACTTCAACCTGAGAAAACGCCAATGTAAAGATCTGCTTTTATGTCAAATATTTGTGTATAGTTTAATTCATTACAATTTTAATTATATATACCTAATATTTGGAACCAATATTCACTTTTAAAGTCTTTGAAAAGGTTTGTTTAGCATCTTTGTGTTATTTATGCAATAAAATATATGAATTTTTCAAATCGGATTTTATATTTTTTGGCCTTTTATGTTGATATAGTAGGTTAAAGTGAAAAAATAATGGGCAGATGAGAGAGATGAAGTGCTGAAAAAAAAAAATGATACCAAAGCTGAGTATAGTAAACATTTCTTTAGATAGCACTGGGTTACAAAAAAATGTTTTTTGCAAGTTGTCTAGGTTTTTTTCAACTGAATTTGGACCATTTTGCACCGCTAAATCCAAAAATGACCTGTTTTTCTCCATCAGGTCAGGTTTTTTTTGCTAATTTGATTTGGAAAAAATTGATCTTCTCACAAAATTGATCATGTTTTTGTGACTTTATCAGTTGATTTTTTACATAGTTCTCACCCAAAATAGGTTTTAAGAGAAAAAAAATCATTTTCTAACAGGATTCCTGTTAGGTACAATGGTGTATTCACCGCAGATGTAGCAGAATACGTCAGGCTTATTTTTGCAAGATCTTCTAGTCGAAGCCATTTCATTCACCTGTAATATTAAAAAAAACCTTTAAGCATAAATTGGCAAAAGTAAAATCTTCAGAACTCATTTATTGCAAGAAATATGAAAGAATTTTGTATCACATGATGTGAAAATGCCCATAAATGTAAGCAAAAATGTTAAAAAGCCAATATGTAGCATAGTTCAGAAAGTTGATCTGACTGAGCAAAATTAATGTGATTTTTGGATTCAGCACACCAAAATTATCCTAAATCAGCTCAAAAAACTTAAACAATAAATTTGTTGTTGACCAGTGTTATGAACAGGTTTACATCTAAAAACTATCCTTTCAAAAGATGTGAATAACATGAACAAACTAAAAAAAATAAGTGTAATTTTACCAGTATTCTGCCTCAGTTTATCATTTCCACATGTACATTATAACTTACAGATCACAGTGGATCTAATAAAAACACACAAAACATTGACTAACAGGCAGAATATTTTTAATATTGTTATTACTTCTCTTAAGACATTTCAGGTTATTCACATTTTTAGCAAAATTATACTTTTAGTGTAAATACATAAAAACATTTACAGTGGGCCGGACCAGTAAAATAATAACATAATAATATAAATAATGTCAACTCCAAACTTTTCTCATATGATGTGAAAATGCCCATAAATGTAAGCAAAAATGTTAAAAAGCCAATAGTTCCAGCCAAGAGTTCAGAAAGTTGACCTGATTGAGTAAAATGAATGTGATTTTTGGATTCAGCACACCAAAATTATCCGAAATCAGCTCAAAAAACTTAAACAATAAATTTGTTGTGGACCAGTGTAATAGGCAGATGAGATAGATGAAGCTGTGCTGGAAAAAAAAAAAAGATACCAAAGCGGAGTATAGTAAACATTTCTTTAGATAGTATATAAAGGCAAAATTAAAAGTACTCAAAAACGGCCAAAAAAGGCTCAGACCCCTAAGGGTTAATTTTACAGTTTTTTATGTTTGTAAAGTTGTCAAAAACACTGGAATAGTGTCTGATGATTAGGTGGATAGCATTTGATGAAGATTTTATCCCAAATAAGACTGACAAGAATTTCAAGACATGGATCAAAAAAGGATTAGTGAAATAAAGTGACCTTTTTCATAAAGGTTGTCTTAGAAGCTTTCAAGAAATAAAACAGATTTACCATCTTGACAACTCAGATTTCTATAGGTTTTTACAAATCCGTCATTATTTGGACAAAATGAACAAAGTAGATCTAGACAGACCACTTAATGGAATAATGACAATTTTACTGAAATCCTATAAATCATACTCAAACAACAAGCTAATATCAAGACTGTACACCGAATTACAAAACATTAGGGCTGAAAATACGGTTTATATCAAAGAAAAGTGGGAAAAGGAGGGCAATTTTGAATTGACTATGGAAGAATGGACTAAAATACAAGAAAATATATGGAAAAGTACATCTTCACTTAGTTGGAGAGAATTTGCATGGAAAAGTGTGATTCGCTTTTTTGGAACACCTGCACAAAAAGGTTCAAATGTAGATACATCATGCTGGAGACAGTGTGGGATGAAAAAAGCTCATCACCATCATATTTTTTGGAGCTGTCCCAAATTATCTCCCTTTTGGGAAAAAAATCAGGAATAGTATTGACAAAGTCATGAAAATAAAAAAGCCTTTAAATTTTGAGAATATGTTCTTTGGTAAAAGACCAGGTGGTATAAAAGGATTTAGTAAAACATATCTGTGGAATATCTTGTTGATTGCCAGCAAAAAAGTGATCACTAGGAAATGGTTGACAGACAAGACACCCTCGCTGGATGAATGGAAGGACCTTGTTAAAGAAATCGCTCAAATGGAAGAACTCACCTTTACACTAAGACTGGACCATGACAAATTCAAGGAATGCTGGAGACCGTGGATAGACTTTATAAATGCTTAAAAAGAACGTACTTGACGCCCATTGTTCAATTGCTACTCAACTGTTCTCTGTTTTTTTTTTTGTTTGTTAGTTTTTTGTCTTGTTTTATTAAAAAAAAACAAAACTATCAATGTATAAAATATGTAAATCTGGCATTGTAAACCAAATAAAAACTTGAATTAAAAAAAAAAAAAAAAAAAAACACTTGAATAAATAGAAGTTTTTTTTTTAAAATGGCCAAATATTGAAAGTTAAGTTCTTCCAGAAAACAAAAGTGCAAAAGAATTGGCCAAAAAAAAAAAAAAAAAAAAAAAGCCATTTTCTGACACTTTGAAGCCATCTATCGCAGCCTGTTCTAATGACGGTCTTAAAAGGGTTTAACAGGAAGAAGTTTTAGTGGAAAACCTCCAGGGACATCATCTGGATGTTCTGAGACGAGAAGACAGCGTGACAGACGCCGACTAAATGTATGACTGTTTATGCTGCTGTAAAACTTTGTTCCTGAATGTTATCCCACTACCTGTCAGATCGGAGATGAAGCGCTCCGGCTCACGGCTTGTTTTCCTGTTCTGAGCTTAAGTGATGCAATTGTGATATAATATAAAAAGAAAAAAAAAAAAAAAAACACACACACACACAAAAAGATGATTCATTATGAAACATTGGCTGAGTAGAACGCTAAGTAGGTCAAAATAAATCCAAATGTGAGTCCTGTTTCTTTCTCCCCGAGGCCCCTTAAGCAGTCGTGGATGATGCGCGCACACATGAAGGATCGTTTCTGTCATTAGAGGTAAAGCATACCTAGCAATTTCCTTCGCAGTGATTTTTCTCAGCGCTGTCCTCCCAGCTCTGAGGCTCCCTGCGCCTTTTTCTTTTTCTTTTTTTTTTTTGTCAGCTGTAAAACACACCATTAATCACCGCGTTGTATCTCTCTAAGGCCATCGCCGACAATAACTTCTTTTAATAAGCTCCTTCCAGGCTCGTGTGTCACTCAGATCCCCGCTTCCTGACAAAATATTAATAACAATAATAAACATCTCAAGTACGGTCGGACTGCTGTGGCTAAAACCGAAAAACACGGATATAGCATATCATATCTCCTTCCATGTAAATTGCAAGAGAAACCCGGCTAGCGAATTCATCTTGTCAGCATCGTCTGATATCCCTCTCATGAGAGCTGCTCTATAATTAAGTGAGCATGCTATATTACACTCATCATGCAACAGGGATGCTGCTCTAGCTAGCATGAATAATACAATACAAGACATGAAACCCCCCCCTAACCTAACCTACGCAGTGGATATTTGGTGAGCGGCTACAAAAATTGATGCCAGCGCTCAGCAGCCAATCCCGTAGATGGGCGAAGGACCTGGAGGTGCAGCGCGGCGAGCAGACGTCCGGCCACGCTCGTGCCTTTTCGGAACAATCTGGCCATCTTTCTAGGGCGCGGGACGCTAACGGCAGGACTTGGCAGGAGATAGCGGAGGAATGATTTAGATCGCTGCGACTCTACAACTGCTGATCCATTAAACTTTCATAGGGACTTCATAAATTAAAAGCATGACTGCGAGAAGTTGAAAATTCTACTCAATTACTGTGATTGTACAGTGTATTAAAGTTTTAACGAGCCTCTGGGCCTTTTTCTCGCTTTAACACGAGCGTAAAGGAAGGAGGGAGGGAGGGAAAAGGGAGGAAAAGAAGGGAAGGGAGGGGAAAACACATGGTACTGATTCTGGTCCGGTGGCTTTCGGAGGATTCACATCTGCTGTGTTATGGAGGCGGCAGGCGGTGGGCGGTGGGTGGTGTTATTTAGTTATTTCACCTTTATTTAACCAGGTAATTTTCAATAACGACCTGGACATGTAGAGCAATGACTGGCACATTCACACCTACGGGTAATTTACATGAACCAATTAAAACCCTTTAAACCAGGGTCTCAAACTCATTTTCTTTCAGGGGCCACATTAAGCCCAAACTGATCTCAAGTGGGCCGGACCAGTAAAATAATAGCATAACTAGAAAAGCACTCGGAGAGCGCAGACCTCCGCCAAGCGCAAAAATTCCCCACATAATCGGTGATACAAATCCTACATTTATTTTTTAAAATAAAATCCGCCTTCTGGATCAGATCCGGATCAGCCTTTGAAATGTGATAGAGGACCCCATTGTCAATTCCTGACTTAAATTTCATGAGTTTTGGTCAATAATTAAGTGAGATATTGGGAAACTAAAATTTTGGCCCCATTTACCACAATGTTAACGAAAATTTCAAAGTGATCCAGAATCCAGGATTTCTTCCGGATCACCCCCAAAAGTTAATAATTTCTTCCTTATCCCATTTCCAACAAACCCTGAAAATTTCATCAAAATCTGTCCATAACTTTTTGAGTTATGTTGCACACTAACGGACAGACAAACAAACAGACAGACAAACAAACCCTGGCAAAAACATAACCTCCGTGGCGGAGGTAATAAGCTATAAATAATGACTTTGTTTTAGTGCAAAAAACCAAAACAAAACATGAAACTATGAAAATAGTTACTTTTATAAACTTTCCAAACCTGAAAAAAACTGATTTTTTTTTTTTAAAAGAAAAATAAGTGCAATTTTAACAATATTCTGCCTTAACTTATCATTTCTCCATGTGCATTATGGATCGGATCTACAAAGACACTAAACACATAGTAACAGGCAGAAATTTTTTTTTAAATTATGCTTAATTTTCTTTAGACATTTCAGGTTGTTCATATTTGTTCAGGTTATTCACATTTTACTGTTAAAGGATAGTTTGTAAATGCAAATATTTTCATAATTTAATGTTATTTTTTGCACTAAAACAAAGACAAACATTTGAAGTTGTTATTATTTAATATAACACATTAAACCGAGAAGAAAATCTGGAGTCATTAATTTTGTATGTTATTATGCTGTTATTTTACTTGAGATCATATTGGTCTGTATCTGGAATCTGAACTAAAATGAGTTCAACAGCCCTGACTGAGAAATTTTTTGCACTTTGCAAATTTATCCCACGGACCGGATTAGAACCTTTGGCGGGCCACATTTAGCCCCCGGGCCGCATGTCTGAGACACCTGCTTTAAACCCTGAGCCTAAAATGGTCCGTCTGGACTTTTTTTTTTCTCATTCCAAGGACTATTGTTTTTGGTTCGTTTTGTTTCTTTGTTTAACTTTTTTTTTTTTTTTGGTTAGTTTGTGTTGATTTGTTTGTTTTGTTTAATTGCTGTTGTTCACTTTGTCTTATTGTTTACTTTGTGTATTCATGTTGTGTTGCCTTCAAGGATGTACTGTATGTTTGTATGTATTTTTTTTTTTTTTGGCTTTTCTGGTATGTCAATATACAGGGGTTGGACAAAATAATGGAAACACCTAACATTGTGGCATCATAGAAGGTGTTTCCATTATTTTGTCCAACCCCTGTAGGTATGTAGGTACTTAATTTTTCATATTCTGCAGATAGGAAGGTACACAATAGACTGTTGTGGAGAAGGGGTGGGATTAAATACTTCCTCCCCCTCCTTTTCGAATGTGTAAATGAAGTCACACTTTGTTTTCATGTATGTGTAGGGTTTTGTTATAAATAAGTTACAATGTGTGCGAGGGGCGGGGTTTGTTGTGCCTGGCACCACTTGTTTTGACTATGAAAAGGTTAGTAAATATGCTGAGCCCATTCGCCCATTTTTCCAGATCTTTCGAAATCTAGCAGTCATTTACAATTTACTGCATGTAATAATTCTGCTAAAATGGCTTCTTCTCCAGCTTCTAGCACAGACGTGAGTGAAATTACCGTAATGACCCAATAAAGCCCATAAAGTGCAACGTCTCAGGTGTCAGAAAGTGTTGGAATTTTTCCAGTTGCACAAACAGTGAAAGAGTTACAGCCATCCAAACTACATATGCACAGGGCGTGTCAGCGATGACACATCAGGTTTTAACCTACTGGTGCTCGTCTTTAGAAGGTAGGGCGAAGGCAGACTACCTGCAGAGAACCCACGTAAACACGGGGAGAACATGCAGATTCCACACAGACAGGTTCCTGGTGCTGGAATCAAACTCAGGACTTTCTTGCTGTGAGGCGACAGTTTTTCCAAATCTTTTGAAATCTAGCAGTCGTTTCCAATTCACTGCATGTTATAATTCTGCTAAAACTGCTTCTTCTTCAGTTTCTACAGGGTGTCCCATAAGTCTCCATACATAGGAGACATCATACATTCCATACATACAGGGTGGGGAAGCAAAATTTACAATGAACATTTAGATGGTTTTTCTCAGCAGGCACTACGTCAATTGTTTTGAAACCAAACATATATTGATGTCATAATCATACCTAACACTATTATCCATACCTTTTCAGAAACTTTTGCCCATATGAGTAATCAGGAAAGCAAACGTCAAAGAGTGTGTGATTTGCTGAATGCACTCGTCACACCAAAGGAGATTTCAAAAATAGTTGGAGTGTCCATAAAGACTGTTTATAATGAAAAGAAGAGAATGACTATGAGCAAAACTATTACCAGAAAGTCTGGAAGTGGAGGAAGCAACAAAAAACACATGCCACGATGTTGTCCTGCCCCCAGATGCTTGGCGTCTCTGAGGGTGAATGGAGTTGTGGGCGGAGCTTAGCTGGGCTGGACGCCAGGCTTCCACGTGCTGATTGGAGGATCAGTTGAAAGGCTGAATCCTGTTTGATTGACAGCTCTACTCCTTCACTGACACAGTTCAGTTTAATACCGTCACACATTCTGATGTGAAATCGAGAGAGAAACCACTACCAAATTACTCGTTCATTTCTTGCACTGTGAATAAAACATACTCATTGTACTTCCTTGTTTCAATTTAACATAGTTTCAGCGTTTTCTAGTTTACTTGGTACGATAAGGCCACTGACCAGTTTCTTAAAAAGGAACCAAGGGACGAATTTATGTTAAAATAACTTGACAATTTTTTTATTTATTTATTTATTTATTTTTTGTATGTAAGCTGACAATGAGCTTCCCCTGTCTGAAAGACGAGCAGCCGCCACTGATACAATCTAAGTCTTATGACTGGATGTTGAATGTCTATGTCTCCAATAAATAACAAGTTAAGAAGGACAAAAAAAAAAAAAAAAAGACACAATCAAGAGTAAAAAGATGTAAGATACAGGGTGGGGAAGCAAAATTTACAATGAACATTTAGTTGTTTTTTCTCAGCAGGCACTACGTCAGTTGTTTTGAAACCAAACATATATTGATGTCATAATCATACCTAACACTATTATCCATACCTTTTCACAAACTTTTGCCCATATGAGTAATCAGGAAAGCAAACATCAAAGAGTGTGTGATTTGCTGAATGCACTCGTCACACCAAAGGAGATTTCAAAAATAGTTGGAGTGTCCATAAAGACTGTTTATAATGGAAAGAAGAGAATGACTATGAGCAAAACTATTACGAGAAAGTCTGGAAGTGGAAGAAGCAACAAAAAACGTACCAAAGCTTTTATTAAAGCTCTCAAATCCAAAATCCTAAAGGATCCAACCAAATCCATGAGAAAAATGGCAATTGAGCTTGAGGTAGACAACAAGAGCGTTAGAAATGCAGTAAAATATGATTTGAAGTTAAAATCTTACACAAGAACACCAAAACACTTGCTGACAACAGCTATGAAGGAAAAGAGATCGGAAAGGTGCAAGAAAATTCTTACATGGTTCAAGAAAAAGTCCTCCATTGTAACAATCTTTTCAGATGAAAAGATCTTCACTGTCGATGCTGTTCTGAACCGCAGAAATGACAGATTTATCACAAAATTGAAAGCTGAGGTTAAGGGGACATTCAGAACAAAACATCCTGCTCAAGTTATGGCTTTTGGTGTTGTGGCTTCTGATGGAAAGAAAATGTCTATAAAATTCTACAAAGCTGATGAAAATATATGTTAATACTTTACTACAAGACTCTGAGATACCAGGTATTGCCATGGCTTAAAGCAAACTACCCAGATGGAAATTATGTATGGACACAGGATGGTGCTCCAGCCCACACAGCTAGAAAAATACAAGATTTCTGCAAATCCAACTTTAGCAATTTTTGGGAATCATGTTTATGACCGCCTTCTAGCCCAGATCTAAACCCTCTGGATTATGTTATTTGGGGCGTTTTAGAACATGCTACCAATAGAACATCACACAGCAATGTCGACTTTCTTAAAGATACTATTAAAGAAGAATGGGAGAAGTTGTCACCTGAATATCTGAGGAACACTTGCGCAAGTTTCAGGAAGCGTGTGAAGGCAGTTATTGAGAAAGAAGGAGGACACATAGAATAAAAACACTTTCTATTATGTCAGTTTTCTTGTGGCAAATAAATTCTAGTAGTGGTAGTAGTTTATTCAGTCATGACAACACCAAATATTGTACACAGTATTGACATTTCACGCAAAAGAAAGAAAAAAAGAAAAAACACAGAATCACAAAATCAAGAATCGTGTTGAATAATGTGTTGAATAATGACTGAAAAGGTATAGGCAGAAGCAGACTGCTTATCAAGGCCTATCCTATATTACAACTTTTTAGGCTACCAACCTCCAAAGAAACAACTAGAAAAGCAATTCAATTACGATTTCGATTATTACATGCAACGTTTACAAAAATTATGTAATTGAGAAAAAACGATTATTAATTTTGAGTTGTTTAATTCACGCGCACGCAAGCTACCATGAGCTGCTCAGCCCCGCCCCCCTCTAAGCTACTGCTGCCAGCTAGCCGACAGGTCCACCCAATGAGGAAAGTTGGACCTAGCGGTCTGGAAAAATAGCAGGAGAATCACAGCAGAAGTGCTTGGTAAACAAAAAAGGCAAGTCAGATTCAATTGTATGGAATCACTTTGGGTTTGATGAAGAGCAAAAACCCATTACGTGCAAAAAGTGTTTCGTAGTTGTGTCCGCACCGACCGGTAACACAACAAACCTTTTTAACCATCTAAAGTTTAACCACCGCAACCTTTATCATAATCTTATGAAAAATTAAAACATAAAAAAAATTCCGTCTACAACTTCGTCCACAATGCAATCTTCAGTCTCCGAATCTCTTTACGCTGCAACTCCCGTATTAACCTAACTGAAACCTCACGGCACGCCACTGAATTTACTATGTTTCATACTACACTGAACATACTTGGATTTATAATTTGCACTTTACGTGAGTTTTTTTTTATTGCTACAGTTCTATGGCAAGTCTAGAGCAGTTTAATTCCAGTGCAGTATTTATTTACAAAAGGAAACATACTTGAATTTACAGTACACTTATTTGGATTCAAAGATTTTTTTGTTTCGTACAAAAGTGAACATACTTGTTTTAATGGTTAAAAGCTTTATTTATATTTAAAGAGTATATCTTACATTGTTTTGCAAGAAAAAAAATTAACAACTTTAAGGTTAACAAATAATCGTTTTTAATAATCGTGATTTCAATTATTGCTAAAATAATCGTGATTTTTTTTTTTTCTATAATTGAGCAGCCCTACAGGGTGAGTCAGAAAAAACGCTCTTTCCATTTAAAGAAATTGTACTGCTAAAACGGAAACACTGATTTTTCTTTTGACCATACAGTCATATTGATGTGGTTATTGAGCATGTCTGGTGATGTAGTCATAGATTTATTGCATTGCATAAGAGAGAGAAGGTCCATTGTTTATTGGGCACTGAAATACCTGCCAACACAATGTATGCCACAGTGAACAAACTTGAAATTGACAACAATTACAGGAGTCGGGGCTTTGCTTTCACACTCAGGACACAGGCCTACATGACAGTGCCCAGGGAGTTTTCATCATGGCAAGACCACAGTTTACGGATGTGCAGAGAGCTTTCATGGTGACAAAATTCTGTGAAACTGGTAGCGTCCAAGAAACCATCCGGCAGTTTCAAGACCGCTTCCCTTTTTCTTGTGGGGGTATCTTAAAAACCGCGTGTATCAGACTGTTCCACAAACTCTTCAGGAACACCAAAATCGTATCACGGCTGAAATCCAAGCCCTACGACGAACACGAATGGCGAGAAGAGCTGTGTTAGAGATGCGACAACGAGCACAGATTTGCATCAATCTGAATGGTAGCCAGGTTGAAGGTCGTGCCGGACGACTTCGTTGAGACAAAACATTTTGATGGCGAGTAAACATGCTGTAATGGTTGACAATTTCAATTTCATTCACGGTGGCATAAACTGTGTTGGCAGATATTTCGGTGCACAATAAACAATGGACATTCCCTCTGTTATGCTATGTCATAAATCAATGATTCAATCGCCGGACATGCTCAATAACCACATCAATATGACTGTATAATCAAAAGAAAAATAAGCATTTCCATTTCAGTGGTACAATTTCTTTAAATGAAAAGAGCGTTTTTTCTGACTCACCCTGTAGTACAGACATTAATGAAATTACCGTAATGACCCGATAAAGTGCAACGTCTCAGGTTTCAGAAAGTGTTGGAATTTTTCCAATTGCACAAACGGTGTAAAACCACCATGCCGCGGCATCTCGTACATGACACAGCACGTCACACATTTGCCGGTGTAAAGGCTTCCGTCGTCAGGCTCGGACCTCTGGTAGGTATAGGCCCGGCGAGGTAAATGATCACAGTTTTGTCATGCGTTTTAGCGGGGCCGGTTTGTTCTCGCTTTGCCTGCCTGTCATTACCAAGCCAGTGGCCCATACTGCATCACAGATGGACCAGACAGAAGGGAGAGACGACAGCCTGCTTGGTTTTTGGAGAGACAAGGAGTGTGCAGCTGAGTGAGAAGAGGGAGGGAATGAGAGCAGAAGAGCGGCGAGGAAAAAAAAGACAAGCAATTTGCCTTCATGGCATGGATTAGGAAGAAGAAAAAAAAAAGAGGATAGATAGATAGATAGATAGAACCTTTTTCCAATATGGCCGTCTGTGCTGAGGATAATGCAGGGTACATAAATACCAAATGGGACCAATCAAATATGGCATTTAGGAACGACGCCTTGAGTTGAACGCACAATTTACATCATTCAGTTTGACCTCACACCGCAAATCCTGCAGCCTCTGACTCCGACTCTCTCCGCCCCAAATGTGAACTTTCGTTTATTACAGGGGTGTCAAATATACAGCCTGTGGACCAAAACCGGGCCGCCGAAGGGTCCGATCTGGTCCACAGGATGAAGATATTAACGATAAAAGGAGTTAAAAGGCTTTTAGTTCAGGTTCCACAGATAGAATAATAGGATCTGAAGTGGGTCAGAACAGTTAAATACTATCATCCATCCATCCATCCTTTATCAACCCATCCATCCATCCATCCCCAACTAACCAACCAACCAACAACCAACCAACATCCATCCATCCCTCCATCTTTTCCCCACTACTTAATGTGATGCATTTAGTTAAAAAAAAAAAAAAAAAAGACTATTTTGATCAGTTCATGTAGCCACAAAACGATTTACCTTCCTGAGAAACAGGAAAATACAAGCTTTTTTACATTTAATAATAATCTTGATTGAAAACAACATGATGCAAAAATTTTTGAGATATTTTTTTTTCTTTTTCTTTTGAATGTCCGATACAGCCTTTTTTTATTATAATTTATTTTTTTCAGGTAAAGCTGTGAAATTGTTGAGTGTTTTTTTTCTAGTTAACACTAAACAATTTTTCTGCAAATTTTTCATGATAATATTTGCGATTGTGTCAAATTGTAAGGGTATCCAAAAAGTTTTTTTCCACTACTGTATGTGGTGCATTTAGTAAATAAATCAAAAAAAAAAAAAAAAAACAGAACTATTTCGATCAAGCTTTGCCTTCTGTTCATGTAGCCAGAAAATGATTTAACTTCCTGAGATGCAGGAAAATAAAAGTTTAGAGTTTTCTGCATTTAATAATAGTCTTGATTGAAAAAACATTTTTTCAGATACATTTTTTTCTTTTATTTATTTATTTATTTTTTTCAAATGTTCTTTACAGAGGTTTTTTTTTAGGTAACACTAAACAATTTTTCCACAAATTTTTCATGATAATATTTGAGATTGTGTCAAATTTTAAGGGTATCTGAAAACTCTTTTTTCCACATCTGTATGTGTTGTATTTAGTAAAAAAAAAAAAAAAAAAAAAAAATCGATAAACTTCTGCTTTCAGTTCACGTAGCCACAAAATGATTTAACTTCCTGAGATCCAGAAAAATAAAAGTTTAATCTATCTATCTATCTATCTATCTATCTATCTATCTATCTATCTATCTATCTATCTATCTATCTATCTATCTATTCATGAAATTATAGTCTTGATTGAAAACAACATGATTCAAGAGTTTTCAAGAGTTGTTTTCATATATATATATATATATATATATATATATATATATATATTTTTTTTTTTTTAGAATGTCCTTTAAATCTATTTATTTATTTATTTATTTGGTAAATCTGTGAAATTTCTGTCCCCTACTGAGGTAAAGACACATTGCTAAGTCTCAGGAGGTTAATTAATAAGACATCCTGAAGACTGATAATAATTAATATTTAATTTTTTCAACATATCACTTCACTCTTACTCTTTTACTCTGACAAATACAGACTCAATAAAACCAACTCTATATCTTATTCCAGGTTGTCAAACGTATAAACCTGCTGTATATCTGACCCGCTCTGTGTTATCAGATACTTCCGACCCACCTACGACAATGTCATGCCGCACTGACACACATTTCTACATCACAGCCCCAAAATTAGACTGGAAGTCTATAAAAAAAGAACATCTTCAGCCGGTCTGTCTGAAATCTGACTTACATCACGCTGAGGTGCACTTTCATTAGAGCCTGGAATCAAAAATCAAATGTCAAACCAAGGAAAAGGAACCAAATATGGTAACTTCATTAACTCATAAAGACCCAAACAACCACCAGCGACCAAAATCATCTACTGATGGAAACTATTTAATACCTGTTGATCCACTAATCCTATATATCCATGTGAATAATTGGTGTAAAATACAGTTATTCATCTTTTCATGCTCATCAGATATGACCCATTTGGACGTTCAGAGGCTCCATAGTTACCACGGAAACACTGTCATCTTTTACAACACTGATTCACCAGTAAAACTCATGGAGTTGGATCAATGACAGTGGATGGACACACTGGGTTTATGTTCAGTTATTGATATACTTGCTGAAAAAGTCCCTTTTTCTTCAGTTTTCTATGTTTTTCATAAAATAAGCCTAAATTGAATCTGATCTTTTATGAACATCTACATAATTAACAAATGAAACATAGAAAAATACCTGATTTTCACTGGAAAAAATGCAAAAAAACAGAGGATAATATTGCAATAAATAGTGATAAATCATTTACGAAAGGTTAAATCTAGAGAAAAAGTGACCCATTTGGACGTTCAGAGGCTCCGAAGTTACCATGGAAACACCGTCATCTTCTACAACATTGATTCACCAGTAAAACCCATGGAGTTGGATCAATGATAGTGGATGGACACACTGGGTTTATGTTCAGTTAATGATATACTTGCTGAAAAAGTCACTTTTTCTTCAGTTTTTTCTGTTTTCAACTTTAATCTGAGCTTTTATGAACATTTACATGATCAGTAAATTAAAAATACGAAAATGCATGATTTTCACTGGAAAAAAAAAGCAAAATACAGAGGATAATATTGCAATAAATAGTGATAAATCATTTAAGAAAGGTTAAATCTAGAGAAAAAAGTGACCCATTTGGACGTTCAGAGGCTCCATAGTTACCATGGAAACACTGTCATCTTCTATAACATTGATTCACCAGTAAAACCCATGGAGTTGGATCAATGACAGTGAATGGAGACACTTGGTTTATGTTCAGTTAATGAGAGATTTTACTGAAAAAGTCACTTTTTCTGCAGTTGTTTCTGTTTTTGATATAATAACCCTCAACTTTAATCTGAGATTTTATGAACATCTACATGATCAGCAAATTAAAAATACAAAAATACATGATTTTCACTGAAAAAAATGGAAAATACAGAGGATATTATTGCAATAAATGATGATAAATCATTTAAGAAAGGTTAAATCTAGAGAAAAAAGTGACCCATTTGGACGTTCAAAGGTTCCAAAGTTACCATGGAAACACCATCATCTTCTACAACATTGATTCACCAGTAAAACCCATGGAGTTGGATCAATGACAGTGAATGGACACACTGGGTTTATGTTCAGTTAATGAGAGATTTGCTGAAAAAGTCACTTTTTCTTCGGGTTTCTATATTTTTCATAAAATAAGCCAAAATTTAATCTGATCTTTAATGAACATCTACACCAGGCATGTCCAAAGTCCGGCCCGGGGGCCAATCACGGCCCGCGGTCAGATTTTATACGGCCCACAGCTTGGGTTTTATAATGTATTCTTTATGGCCCGCTTGGACTGTTGATCCGAATACATGAATCATAAAAGGTTCAAAATGCAGTTTCTCCTTTCACCTCATGGTGGCAG
Source organism: Sphaeramia orbicularis (assembly GCF_902148855.1). NCBI lineage: Eukaryota > Metazoa > Chordata > Actinopteri > Kurtiformes > Apogonidae > Sphaeramia > Sphaeramia orbicularis. Next base: position 8,151,156 of record NC_043975.1, on the reverse strand, counting down.
CACCACTCTAACTCTATCAGGCTCTGTGACTTTGCCGTGAACCATTTTTGCTAATTTCTAACCATGGCGCCTGTAAATAAAAAAAAAAGAAAGTTGACAGTGAGGGCCGCCGCTTCCAGGAGAGATGGGAATTTACAATTTTTTTTCACTGAAAATCGAGGTGATTGTGTTTGCCTAATTTGTCAACAGACTGTTGCCTTGTTTAAGGAATTCAATGTAAAGACACACTAGCAGACAAAACATGCTAACGCATACGACAAGCTAGCAGGGAGTGAGCGCTCTGAAAAAGTGAAGCAAATTCCAGCTGCTTTAAACTCACAACAGTGACTCTTCATGTGAACCTGGGAGTTCAATGAATTCACCACCAGGGCAGGATACCAAGTTGCCAGGTTAGTTGCCTATAATTGCTGGTGTTATGTACTTGTAGATGTGACACAAATATTACTTTCTGAATGATTTTGTGAAAGACAAGAGTAAGAGTCATATGTTTTCATCTTAAACGTTAACAGACTTTACATTACTGAGTAATATATGAGTAATGATTACTCTTATAAGTCATGTTTAAAATGAATGTGGGGTTAAGATTTTTATCAACTTTTTGGAAGTTTAAGATACTCCATACAGTTTGTTCTATGTTATCTGACTCCAGATGTGAAAGGAAGGCAGAAATGTTTTGTTTTTTTTGTTTTTTTTAAAAATTTGTTCACACCTGAGTGGCGTAGATTTGGTTACATTGCCATTTAAAAAATTTTTATTGTGACAATGAAAATAAAATTATTGTAGAACAGCACATTTATATGTAATTTTTACTGTTTAAAAAATGTCCGAAGGGACCACTGGCCCCTGGCAATCTCCACATTATCAGATCTGGCCCTCTTTAAAAAAAGTTTGGACACCCCTGATCTACACAATCAACAAATGAAACATAGAAAAATTCCTGATTTACACTGGAAAAAATGCAAAATACAGAGCATAATATGCAATAAATGGTGATAAATCATTTACGAAAGGTTAAATCTAGAGAAAAAAGTGACCCATTTGGATGTTCAGAGGCACCTGGAAACACCGTCATCTTCTACAACATTGATTCACCAGTAAAACCCATGGAGTTGGATCAACGACAGTGAATGGACACACTAGGTTTATGTTCAGTTAATGATAGATTTGACTGAAAAAGTCACTTTTTCTGCATTTTTTTCTGAGCTTTTACGAACATCTACATGATCAGTAAATTAAAAATAGAAAAATACATGATTTTTACTGAAAAAATTTAAAATACAGAGGATAATATTGCAATAAATGGTGATAAATCATTTCCGAAAGGTTAAATCTAGAGAAAAAAAGTGACCCATTTGGACATTCAGAGGCTCCGTAGTTACCATGGAAAATGCGATATACAGAGGATAATATTGTGATAAATGGTGATAAATCATTTAAGAAAGGTTAAATTTAGAGAAAAAAGTGATTCAGGAACTGTCGCAAAAATACTACAGGGTTTTTATGGGTTAACTTTGATTTTTTACATGATAATAACATTTTGAAAAATTTCGTAAAAGTAATAAAGTCTTGTTCTGTCCTCCAATAACACACTAAAGTTGACATTTTGAATTTCAGAGTATTCCCATAAGTGTCCTATAAAGGGTTAAGCCACTTTCAATAACATTAACCCACTTATTATTATCATTATTTTATGTTTTTTTTTTTGAACGGAACGAAAGTGAGAATCTAACCACACAAGTTGTAGTGGTGTCCACATTTTTTTGAATAACACATTTTGTTTTGTTTATACGCAGCATAAGTAGATGGTGGTTTATTGGCTCGGCCGTGCTTGTGTGTGGATTTGGACTACGTGTCGAACTCAGACGGGGGATTTCCACGAGGATGAAGTCGTCGGCCAATAGAGGAAAAAAAAATCCGCCAGCTGGGGGGTCTGGGAGCGCGGCCCCTGGAGGAAAAGACTGGCCGTAAAAGCTCAAATTTGTAGCGTCTGGCACATTCGAACGCCACTTCTCCAACATATAAACTGATCTTAATTACTGTCGTTTTAATGAGTTCGCCTACATTACATGGAAGCATGGACTGAAACACATCTTGTGTGTTTTAACCCGCACTTGATCAGACATATATTTTACAGCCTATATTTTATTTTTACAACATGATCGGGGGGGGGGGTTCTTGGCAACAGTTTGGCAAACTAGACCAGGGCCACATTCAGTCAAATATGATCTGAGTGAAAAAAGTGAAATTACATCATGAAAATGTTTACGTTTCCAAATATCCTTTAAAAAATGTGAATAATATTAACAACCTTTAGTTTATTAAGAAAAATAAATGGAATTTTACCAATATTACGCCTCAGTTACAGAGCAGAGTGGATCCACAAATACACAAAACATTTAATAACAGGCAGAATATTGTTAAAATTGCGCTTATTTCTATAAAAGATATATCATGTTGTTCATATTTGTTCAGGATATCCACATTTTTATGAAAGGACAGCTTATAAAAGTAAATATTTTCATCTAAGTTTCCTTTTTTACATTAAAACCAAGAGAAAATATTGGAGTTGTTATTATTTATAGGTTATTATGATTGTATTTTACTGCTCTGACCCACTTGAGATGGGTTTGTTCTGTATGTGGAACCTGAACTGAAGTGAATTCATTATCCTTTCCTTTAATATCTTCAGTGTATTTTTTGCATTTCACAAACTCATGCTGCAGCACAGATCGGACCCTTAGGTTTTGGACCGTGGACCTGATGTCTGACACATCTGAACTACACAATGATGGAAAATACAAAAACATTATTGTATACTACTATGGTATTACTGTATATACATATATTATATAATACTTTTTACAGCTGTTGGGTTTATTTACAGTGCTAGTTCTGCTGTAAAATGTATATTCATTTATTTAACTGATATTGGAGTTCCTACATGTAGTATTTCTACTTTAAAATATTTTTTAAAAAAAGACATAAAAGTATGATTAGAGGGTTTACAATGAAGAGTTGTGAAGTTCTATACTGTACTATACTATACTATACTATACTATACTATGCTGTACTGCGTTGCACTGTACTATACTATACTATACTATACTGAAGTATACTGAACTATACTATACTATGCTACCTATACTATACTATACTATACTGAACTATATTACACAATACTAGACTATACTTTACTATACTATACTACAGTATACCATACTATAATACACTGTACTACACTATACTACAGTATACTATACTGAACTATACTATAATATACTGTACTGTGCTATACTATACTACAGTATACTATACTATATTATAATATACTGTATCGTACTATATTATACTGTGCTACAGTATACTATACTGAACTATACTATAGTATACTATACTGTACTGTGCTATACTATACTACAGTATACTATACTGAACTATACTATACTATACTATACTGTACTGTACTGTGCTATACTATACTACGTATACTATACTGAACTATACTATAATATACTGTATTGTGCTATACCATACTACAGTATACTATACTATATTATAATATACTGTACTGTACTACACTATACTATGCTACAGTATACTATACTGAACTATACTATAATATACTGTAATGTACTATACTATACTATGCTAACTATAATATACTGTACTATACCACAGTATACTATACTGAACTATACTATAATATATTGTGCTGTGGTATACTATACTATAGTATACTATACTATACTGAACTATGCTATACTATACTGTATGATAATATACTATACTACACTACACTGAACTATACTATACTACAGGATACTATATTATACTATTCTATACTACACTATACTGAACTATACTACACTGTGCTGTACTATACTACACAACAGTATACTGTATTATACAATGCTACACTTTACTGAACTTTACTATAGTATACTCTACTGTACAAAACTGTACTATACTGTACTATAATATACTATACTATACGATAATATACCATACTACACTGTACTGTACTGCACTATCCTATATTATACTATACTATACTGTGCTATAATATAATATACTCTGCTACACTGAACTATACTAAAATATACTGTACTATGATATACTATACTATAATGTACATGCTGAAATGCCCTTCACAACCAAAACATAAACTGTTTAAAGAAAAAAAAACATACAAAAATATGGTTATATGTTTTGTGCGCTAATTCAGTTGTGCAGATGTGATGCTCACTCAGTTTATTATTAGAATCATGTTTATATTTTCTTTATGAAATGTGTTAATGGAGCTTTTTTTGGGGGGGGAAATACATTTGCTAAGTCGGTAGAAGTGGGGAAAATGGGGAAAAATGAGTCCAAAGGTCAGACCAGTTGATAATCACTGCTCTACAGAGGTGTATTTTTCACAAATTTCAGAAACCAAAGCATCCATTAATTAAATCCAGTGAATATAAAGCTCAGCCTTCAGTAAATTATATGACAATAATGTGATAAATGACTCCAAGGTCCTGAATAAAAGCCAAGGAGAGTGTTCTATGAATGTGTTCACCTACAGTAAAAAGATAGAAAAAAGACTTTAGTTTCAAAAGATGAAAATGAAGCAAAAATGAGACTGTAATTGTACATTTGGGTCCTGATCAAACAGATGATTGAGGTTTGGAGTCTTGAGTTGAAAACCTCTGTGAAACAATGTCTAATAACAAAAGAAAATTCTGCTTTGGTTGGTTTTTCAGATCCTGTTCTGCGTCTTACATGAGCATTTCATTTACAACCAGCCCTGATAATCACCATTAGGAGGAACAAAAGGCCACATACTACTTCTATACAAGCAAACATGGCTGAAATCTAGTCCTAATTATGCAACTGTGGAGCGCATTGTGTAACAGCACATGAATAAAATGCAGACGTTGATTAAAACATTATCAGACGAGATTAGAGCAGATCTAATCTAACCCGGAGGGGGAACGGTACTGGTGTCTACATGAAAAACAACAGTCATAGAGATGAGGAGAAGAAGAGGAGGAGGAGGAAGAGGAAGGAGGAGAGGAAGATGAAGGAGAAGAAGCAGATCAAGATGGAGAAGAAGAGGAGGAAGAAGCAAATGAAGATGAAGAAGAAGAAGAAGAAGAGGAGGAAGAAGAGGAAGATGAAGAAGGGGAAGAAGAAGAGGAGGAAGAAGAGGAAGATGAAGAAGAGGAAGAAGTAGGAGATGAAGATGACGGAGAAGAAGAAGAGATCAAGATGAAGAAGGAGACGAAGAGGAAGAAGAAGCAGATCAAGATGAAGGAGAAGAAGAGCAGGAAGAAAAAGGAGATCAAGATGAAGATGACGGAGAAGAAGAGAAAGAAGAAGAAGATCAAGATGAAGATGATGACGATGAAGAGGGAGAAGAGGAGGAAGAAGGAGAAGAAGGAGATCAAGATGAAGATGAAGAAGGAGGAAGAAGGAGAAGGAGATCAAGATGAAGATGAAGAAGAAGAGGAGGAAGGAGAAGGAGGAGATGAAGATGAAGCTGAAGAAGAAGAGGAGGAGGAGAAAGAAGGAGAAGAAGGAGATCAAGATGAATAAGAAGAAGAAGAAGAGGAAGGAGAAGGAGGAGAAGAAGAAGAGGAGGAGGAAGAAGGAAATCAAGATGAAGAAGAGGAGGAAGGAGAAGGAAGGAAAGGAGGAGATCAAGATGAAGAAGAAGAGGAGGAAGGAGAAGAAGAAGAGGAAGAAGGAGAAGAAGAGGAGGAGGAGGAAGAAGGAGAAGAAGGAGATCAAGATAAAGAAGAAAAAGAAGAAGAAGAAGAGGAGGAGGAAGAAGAAGAAGAAGAAGAAGAGGAGGAGGAAGGAAAAGGACATCAAGATGAAGATGAAGAAAAAGAGGAGGAAGAAGAAGGAGGAGATGAAGAAGAAGATGGAGAAGAAGAAGAGGATGAGGAGGAGGAGGAAGAAGGAGATCAAGATGAAGATGATGAAGATGAAGAAAAAGAAGAGAAGGAGGAAGAAGGAAAAGGACATTAAGATGAAGATGACGAAAAGAGGAGGAAGAAGAAGGAGGAGATGAAGAAGAAGATGGAGAAGAAGAAGAGGAGGAGGAGGAGGAGGAAGAAGATCAAGATGAAGATGATGAAGATGAAGAAAAAGAAGAGGAGGAGGAAGAAGGAGAAGAAAAAGGACATCAAGATGAAGATGAAGAAGAAGAGGAGGAAGAAGAAGGAGGAGATGAAGAAGAAGATGGAGAAGAAGAGGAGGAGGAGGAAGAAGAAGATCAAGACGAAGATGATGAAGATGAAGAAAAAGAAGAGGAGGAGGAAGAAGGAGAAGAAAAAGGACATCAAGATGAAGATGAAGAAGAAGAGGAGGAAGGAGAAGGACGAACACTTATCGATTTATTCATTAATTAATCTGAGTTCCTGTGGAGTGATCCCAGTGCATTTATTTATTCATTTATTTATGTATTTATTCCTTTTTATTATTACTTGTGATCGTTCTTGCCTCAGAGGTTCAGTTTAACACGTTCGTCAAATAAATGTGTTATTACTACACTGGTCTTCAATCTAGTATGAATCTACAGTCGCAGAAAAAATAATCAGACCATCCAAAGTCATGAAAAACAGTGGTTATGTAATCCAGTCCGAACTCCTGTGTGTGTCATGTGACTAAAACAGACAAAAGAAAACATGGAATGAATAAAAGCACGGTTTTTGTCAGTACAATGCCATAGATATTAATGTAAGAACTGAAGTGATTGTTTTTTTTTTATCAAGAAAACATGTTAAATGTTAGATATCAACTCTGAAATTAAAATACTACGAGCTATTTTTGTTGTTTTCATTATATTTGTCCAAACACATGGACCTTCAGTTGGACCAGGCATTAAAATGACCCCCATTATCAGCGCCCCAGAACTCCACAAACATAATAAACCGCAAACGTAATAAAAATTCGCAGCTTTTAATGTAATAACTTTCCCACAAACGTAATAATTCTTACTTTAGTGTGGATTTATTTCATTTGTGGGACAGTAAAAATCTGCAGTTTCCCAAATTGTAATAACTCCCCACGAATGTAATAAATTACTGCATTGCATACATTTAAGTAATGCATGCATGAATACTCATTCTTCTTTCTTTTTCTCGTCATTTCTTCTTGTCCTTTGGATACTGACCTTTTTAGAAGGATCAGATGTTGCAGTTGCACCACATGGTCCTAATGCTAGATTAAAAGGTGTTTCATTACAAATACAAGTGGAGGAAAAAAACAGAATGGACAAAAATGTTGTCTAGCTTTTATTATAATTAACTATATCTTTATTATTATTATTATTATTATTATTATTATTATTATTATTATTAGTGGGATTATGTTAAAAGCTGCAAATTTTTATTACGTTTGTGGGGTTAACGTTCCCCACACTGGGATAAATAAACCCTTATCATATCTTATCTTATCTTATCTTATCTTATCTTATCTTATCTTATCTTACCTTATCTTACCTTATCTTATCTTACCCAACCTTACCTTATCCTACCTTACCTTACCTTATCTTATTTTACCTTACCTAACCTTACCTTATCTTACCTTACCTTATAATACCCTACCTTACCTTATCTTTCCTTACCCTACCTTATCTTACCTCATCTTATCTTACCCTGCCTAACCTCACTTTATCTTACCCAACCTTACCTGATCTCATCTTACCCTACCTTATCTTATCTTACCCTACCTTATCTTATCTTACCCTACCTTACCTCATCTTGTCTTACCATACTTTACCTTACCTTACCCTGCCCTACCTTATCTTGCCTTATTTTATCTTATCTTACCCTACCTTACCTTACTTTATCTTACCCTACCTTACCTTACCCTACCTTATCTTATCTTACCCTACCTTACCTTATCTTATCTTGTCTTACCTTACTTTACCTTACCTTACCCTACCTTATCTTATCTTACGTCATTTTATCTTATCTTACCCTACCCTACCTCACCTTATCTTATCTTATCTTACCCTACCCTACCTTACCTTACCTTACCTTATTTTATCTTATCTTACCCTACCTTATCTTACCCTATCTTATCTTATCTTATCTTATCTTACCTTATCTTATCTTATCTTATCTTAATAAAGATATGTGTAAAAACAAAAAAAATCCATGAATATACAAGAGAACAGCTGTAGAAGAACCGTCCTCTGGAGTGGACAGTGCATGAAAGGGTTAAGTCGTCGCTCGGCCCTAAAGGTGAGTCACCAGAGCGGTTGTCCTGTCTGATGCAGGTGGACGGTTCACCGGTGGAAATCCTTCCCGATTACGGTTGGCGTGCAGCTGTTGCGTCGATCTGAATGCGACGGCTGAGGTAGTTAGTCATCCCTGAGGGAACAACAGTTAGAGCGGTCCGCCGGGCCGCGGCTCCGAGCCCGCAGGAGACGCAGAGCGGCGGTAACAGGTGTCGCTGTGATGCACGCCGAGCTTCTTCTGGACGAGCGTACCTGGCGACGCTAACGCGAACGCACGGAAACCCGCCTTCCAGATGGCCCTCACACAGGATCAGTGAATCAGTCCTCTCTCTGGCGGCCATTGTGAGGGCGGAAAGAAAAAAAAAACAAAAAAAAAACAGCTTGTGATTTGTTTATGAGCCAATGACTAGACAAAGTTATCCCGCTGATGGCGTGTAGCGGCGTGATAAGGCTGCCATGGCGATTGTGTCCACACACAAGGAGAAAACACACAAGAAGCAAGAGGTTTTTGTTTGTTTTTGTTTTTTTTTTTGTTTTTTGTGTCTCGCTCACAGGTAAAATCCTCCCGGGGCCTACTTGGCTGCCGTCCACGGTAACTCATCTGAATTCAGGTTCACACTTCAACCAGGCCACACTTGGCAAACAGATAAGGAGCAGATGAAGCCGTGAGTCTTACTGTCCCTCCTCAATCTCTTTCAAGCGAAAATCTGGAGCGTTGAAAAAAGAAAAAGAAAAAGGCTGCGGCATCCTCCATTGATCTGTACCTTCCAACTCAGCTTCCACCTTTTGTTTTTGTCGCTTCCTGACGCTGAGAAACAAGTTTAGTCTCAGGTTTTGGATCAGAAGCAGAATAGACTTTATTGTCATAGTGTGTGCAGTGACATTAGGAGTATTCATGTAAGAGTACAACAACTAAACAGTAATATAAGAAAATAGAATGTACAGGGTGGGGAAGCAAAATTTACAATATTTTGAGGCAGGGACTGAAAGACAGTGTATGACCAATTACAGTCTACTCTCGTTATGCCGCCAACTTGGCGGTATAGCGAAAATGGCGTTACAACGGGTTGCGTCCATAACGTGCATGTCTTTACTAAATGATGTCTATGCTGCCTCCGTTAACCCGTTCTAATTGCGTTTCTAAATAAATCTTGATTCTGTTATGTTGGAAGGGATCATTTAAAGTGGGGAAACATTTTAAGCATTATTATACCGTGTCGGGAAATGACACCCCATCATCTTGAGGCTTTGGCTTAATCCCACGTCCTCTTCCCGACATCCTGACCTACTGAGTGTTCTGCGATAAATGAACGGTGGCCGTTCCGTAGACCTACTCGTAGCTTGTCGCGATAAGCGTCTGGCGCGTTTGTTTCAGTGCATTGTTAAAATTTATGTGTACTCGATGGCAATCACGCTGGCGGTAGAACGGTCGGGAAATCAATGGTATAAGTGTTGTTTGTGCATGGAACTGGGCTGGCGGATGGCGATAGGCGGAAATGGCGGTATAATGGCGGGCGGTTTAACGAGAGTAGACTGTAGTTTATTGAAAGTCATGAGAATTTATTTGCCAAATGAAAATGGACATAATAGAAAATGTTTTTATTCTATGTGTCCTCCTTCTTTCTCAATAACTGCCTTCACACGCTTCCTGAAACTTGCACAAGTGTTCCTCAAATATTGGGGTGACAACTTCTCCCATTCTTCTTTAATAGTATCTTCCAGACTTTCTCGTAATAGTTTTGCTCATAGTCATTCTCTTCTTTCCATTATAAACAGTCTTTATGGACACTCCAACTATTTTTGAAATCTCCTTTGGTGTGACGAGTGCATTCAGCAAATCACACACTCTTTGACGTTGCTTTCCTGATTACTCATATGGGCAAAAGTTTCTGAAAAGGTATGGATAATAGTGTTAGGTATGATTATGACATCAATATATGTTTGGTTTCAAAACAACTGACGTAGTGCCTGCTGAGAAAAAACAACTAAATATTCATTGTAAATTTTGCTTCCCCACCCTGTACAATTTAAAAAAGAAGTAGAATAACAATAGAACTAAAAGTGAAATTAAAAAAAAAGGCATAAAATATGAATAGACACAATAATAATATTAACCCTTTCATGCACGAATTATGAGAACCTTAATCAAAATTTTTTCCTGAGTGTTTTTATTCCTCTGTAGGCATGAAAAAAACAATGCAATTGAAAATTTTCTTCTGAAAAATAAATTTAAAAAATAAATAAATAAAATAAAAATAATTTAAAAATAAAAATAAAACATAGATTTAAAAAAAAAAAAAAAAAAAATCTTATGAACCTATTTTTCATGAAGTTGCAAAAATGTCCACTCAGCTGGACACCACACGTTTAAATTTTGACGCACAGAAACATGTATTTACTGATAAATTGTGTGAAAACTATGGGGAGGAGTTGTGATTCTGGGTTTTATGCTCAGGAGAGATCTACATAATGTTACCAATTCATGTCAGAAAAGATATGTAGTGTCTTAAAAGTTTAATAAAGATATGTTTAAAAAAATAAGTTAAAAAAAATTTTTTTTTTAATCCACGAATATACAAGAGAGCAGCTGTAGAATAACTGTCCACTGTAGTGACCAGTATGCATGGAAGGGTTAATCAAGATTTTTTTTCCTGAGTGTTTTTATTTCTCTTTAGGCATGAAAAAAACACAATGCAATTGAAAATTTTCTAATGAAAAATAAATAAATAAACAAACAAACAAACAAACAAAAATGAAAAAAAAGACATACAACTACTACTACTAATAATAAATATGATCTTATGAACCTATTTTACATTAAGTTGCAAAAATATCCATTCAGCTGGACACCTTGCATTTAATTTTTGAAACGAAGAAACATGTATTTACAGATAAATTGTGTGAAAACTGGTGTGTGTGTGTGTGTGTGTGGGGGGGGGGGGGGTAGTTCTGGGGGTGAGAGTATGCTCAGGGGAGATCTACACAATGTTACCAATTCATGTCAGAAAAGATATGTAGTGTCTTAAAACTTTAATAAAGTTATACGCAAAAACAAACAAACAAACAAACAAAAATCCATGAATATATAAGAGAGCAGCTGTAGAATAGCTGTCCACTGTAGTGACCAGTATACATGAAAGGGTTAATTCATTGATTCAGATTAATTTAGTGATCCCAAAGTACAATTCTGAGTTGTAACCTGATTATTTGAGTACCGCAATCATGCAACACATCAATACTGGTATCAATATTGATATTAGAAAGAAAATAAATCTGATATTTTAGCGGGAAGGAGCTGAATCTGCTCTGAAATAATGAACAGGACACAAACATTCCCACGTTTCTGCAGTGACTCACAACAGACTTCTTCGTCATCTTTATTCAGTTTTATGGCTGGTGGCTTCTACTCACTGGGGGGGGAGGGGGGGGGTTCTGCTCCGTGATTGTTGGTCGGAGTGAGGGGGATGCACGCGCTCCATGATTTTTTGGGGGAGGGGTAGCATAATGGTCGGACATTGTCGCTTTATGATTCTTCTAACTCCATACTCAGCCATCTTATCTATGTTATGTTATGTTATGTTATGTTATGTTATGTTATGTTATGTTATGTTATGTTATGTTATGTTATGTTATGTTATGTTATGTTATGTTATGTTATGTTATGTTATGTTACAGGGGTTGGACAAAATAATGGAAACACCTTAAAAAATCAACAAAATATAATTTAATATGGTGTAGGTCCGCCTTTTGCGGCAATTACAGCCTCAATTCTCCGAGGTATTGATTCATACAACTTGTGAATTGTTTCCAAAGGAATTTTAAGCCATTCTTCAGTTAGAATACCCTCCAACTCTTTTAGAGACGATGGCGGTGGAAATCGACGTCTTACTTGAATCTCTAAAACTGACCATAAATGCTCAATAATGTTGAGGTCTGGGGACTGTGCCGGCCATACGAGATGCTCAACTTCATTAGAATGTTCCTCATGCCATTCTTTAACAATTCTAGCTGTATGGATTGGGGCATTATCATCTTGAGGTGAAGGTGTTTCCATTATTTTGTCCAACCCCTGTATGTTATGTTATGTTATGTTATGTTGCGTCGCGTTGCGTCGCGGTACGCTACGCTACCTTACCTTACCTTATCTTATCTTACCTTACGTTATCTTATGTTATCTTATCTTATCTCACCCTACCTTACCTTATCTTATCTTATCTTATCTTACCTTACGTTACCTTACGTTATCTTATGTTATCTTATCTACCTTACCTTACCCTATCTTATCTTATCTTATCTTATCTTATCTTATCTTACCCTACTCTACCTTATCTTATCTTATCTTATCTTACTTTACCTTAGCTTACCCTACCCTATCGTATTGTATCGTATCATATCTTATCTTATCTTACCCTACCTTATCTTATCTTTCCTTATCTTATCTTACTTTACCTTAGCTTACCCTACCCTACCCTATCGTATCGTATCGTATCGTATCGTATCGTATCGTATCTTATCTTATCTTATCTTATCTTATCTTATCTTATCTTATCTTATCTTATCTTATCTTATCTTATCTTATCTTACCTTACCTTACCTTATCTTATCTTACTTTACCTTACCTTATCTTATCTTATCTTACTTTACCTTACCTTATCTTATCTTATCTTACCTTACCTTATTTTACCTTACCTTACCTTATCTTAAGATAAGGTAAGGTAAGGTAAGGTAAGGTACCTTGTCCAGTGGATACAGGTTAGAAGTTGTGAACATTCCGTGTAAGGTCCGCTGTATAATAGAGGAGAAGAAGCTGGGAGTCGGACGTTGAAAGCATGTTAAGTTTCACTTCACGCCAGCGTTCGTTACATTACTTATGGGAGCCTTTATCAGGAGGTAAAACCCTAACTCTTCAAAACCTCATATATTTCTGCATAAGTATCTAGCGATTCTCTGTTTTACGGATGTCCCTGAACTACACCTGTGTCACATCCATAACATTACGTTCAGATTCTAAACTCCATTTCAGCCTGTTTCTGTTTTCAGAATCGTGCAAACTTTAAGAACATGAAATCAATCAGACATATATACATTCAGCTTCATTAATTGCGGTCATTTATATGTATTTAGTGAATAAAATAAAACCAGAGCTGCCGGATGTGACAATAATCTATGACATGTTACAACAGAAAAACATCTGGTGTGATTTCACTACGTTGTTGGTTTAATTGTGTCACAAATGACACTCTTTATGACAACCTTTTTCATCATTTGGAGGATGTTTTGTGTTATTTCACCAGTGTTGCATGACGCCAAAGCAAACAAACCTGGAGGAGAGTGAATATGACACAGAACTGAGGAATTCTGAACAGGAGAAGGGACCGGAACCAGACGAAGAGGAAAACAAGGAGGGAATACTCCGGTCACCAGGACGATGTGTGACACAGAGCACAAAAACAACACTTTTACTACTGTAGGTCAAAAAGGATGTGAAGAGTCACTGGAACTGCTGCTGTCACTGTCTTGTAATGCACGCAGAAATGACCAAAAATAGTCACTTGCCCAATAAAGTGTTCAGGGTCCAAACACAGTAATATCCTGTCAGACAGCGAACTTTAATTGATTGCTATTCCAATGTTTATTTCAATATAAAGTAGCTCCTTGTTTTGGATAATCACTTATGGTCCAACTAAAGCAAAAATGAATTTAAAAATAAAAATGTGGGTCATTTAGCAACACTAATCTATCAAATTGTCTATAAAATGTTCCATCAGAGAGATTTTGAAAACCGTGTTTTGAAACTTCATGTAAAAAAGCCACTTTTACGTTCTTGAGTGACAGGAGGACATGGATAAAACCAGGGTTAAACATTTAAAAGACACTCAGAAATACTCTGAAATTCAAAATTTCACCTTTAGTGTGTTATTGGAGGACAGAACAATTTGACATTTTTCACATTTTTTTTGTAGAAAATGTAAAAAATGAAGGTTAATGAAGTTACCATATTTGGTTCCTTAACTAAAAGTGAAAAAAAAAAAAAAATCCAAGAAGTATTAGAGCTGCAACCGATTAATCGATTAGGTGCTTGAAGCAAATGCAAAAATCCACGATTCAATTAATCGACTCAAATTGATTGAAGGGAGATGTTCTATTGCAGTTTTCCTGAATTGAACTGGGGGGGGGGGGGTTCTGCTTCGTGATTGTTGGTCGGCGTGAGGGGGATGTGCGCACTCCATGATTTTTTTGGGGAGGGGTAGCATAACGGTCGGACATTGTCGCTTTACTAATCCTCTAACTCCATACTCAGCCATCTTATCTTATCTTATGTTACGTTATATGTTATGTTATGTTATGTTATGTTATGTTATGTCGCGACCTCACCTCACCTCACCTCACCTCACCTTACCTTATGTTACCTTATGTTATGTTACGTTACGTTCTTGAGTGACAGGAGGACATGGATAAGAACAAGGGTTAAACATTTAAAAGACACTCAGAAATAATCCGAAATTCAAAATTTCACCTTTAGTGTGTTATTGGAGGACAGAACAATTTGACATTTTTCACATTTTTTTTGTACAAAATGTAGAAAATGAAGGTTAATGAAGTTACCATATTTGGTTCTTTAACTAAAAGTGAAAAAAAAATCCAAGAAGTATTAGAGCTGCAACCGATTAATCGATTAGGTGCTTGAAGCAAATGCAAAAATCCACGATTCAATTAATCGACTCAAATTGATTGAAGGGAGATGTTCTATTGCAGTTTTCCTGAGTTGAAGCTTCTTTGTGCGTCACAATAAGCGTCCGTGTGAAACGCAACAGTGGAACCAATGTTTAACAGCAGAGAAATGAAGGAAACAAAGCTTTGATTCAGGAGAATTGTAGTTGAATGATTTTTGTTGGATCACTGAGTCGATTAATCGGTTGCAGCTCTAAGAAGTATATATAAAAAATAGGAGAAAAACACATGTAAGGTGCTAGGAACATGTATTTTAGAAGATTCTAACATCGTAAGTACTGATCCACACCCCTGTCCACATCCACATTCTCCCTTTGAACATCATTCCTTACATTAGTACCATTACTTCATGGTACCGAACAAAGCAGGTCCACTCACTGCCCATGCAGAGGTGGACCTTACAGACCCTGGAGACCACATTGGACCTGAGATTGTCGACTCACTGTAACTATTGCTGTCACTGTCTCGTAAATGCATGCAGAAATGACCAAAAATAGTCACATGCCAAATAAAGGGTTAACGCAGTGGTTCCCAATCTTTTTCACTCGTGACCCCATTTTAACATTACAAATTTCTGGCAACCCCAGATATTCAAAACGGAGACTTTTTTTTTTTTTGCTAAAAATAATTTGTTTTTGATCATGTAATAGTTTGCTATACTATGTTGCAAATAAATGTTAATTTTAGACGACATTTAGACTATATAATGTATATTATTATGGACAGAGGCAGTAAATCCAGGTGTAGATTACTGCACAAAGTGAGCATTTGATTTTCCTTGGTCAGGATATGTACAGTCAGTCCAGCTTATATTTACAAGGATGACAATTAATACTGAACAAACAAGAACTCAAACTATGAATTATGAAAGAGCTGCAGCATCTGAAACTGACCACAATGAACATGTGACAGATAAACAGAACCACAGTGCTGCAGTTTCAGACTCAGTTTGTCATGTCTGTTATGGATTGGGATCGTCTCTGTCAACTCACCAGATATTTTTTATCAGTAAGGTTTTTTTTAAAATTTTATTTATTAATTTTTTTGGTATTTTATCAATTATGAGAAATTTCAGGCGACCCCACGTGGGGTCCTGACCCCAAGGTTGAAAAACACTGGGTTAATGTAAAAAAAGCCAAAACTTTGACTTTCCAGGGTCTCAGAAGGTGTGATTGATTTTTTTTTTTTTTAATTAACCTATTTTTTATGTAGTTACAAAAATGTCTACTCGGCTGGACCCCATATTATTATTATTATTATTATTATTATTATTATTATTATTATTATTATTATTATTATTATTGATAATTTTTGAAGCAAAGAAATATGCATTTAAAACGCAATAACAGAAAATGATATGAAAACCATGAAATAAAAACATATTAAATGCAGCTAATCTGATGTTTTCTCACATTTTATCGTACTGTAACACTAGTTATTACTAACTTTGTGGATATAATATGCAAAAAAACTTTTTTGTTTAAGAAAATTAGCAATTGATTTACACTCAAACATGTTACTACAGACCAGGTTTATCAAGAACGGCAAAGTTACAGTATTTGAAGTGTTTGAGATGGTGCTGTGTTAGCTGATATGGAACTAAAACAATACAACCCATGACTATACAACAGAGCAGCTGTCCACTATAGTGACCGTTAAGTGTGAAAGTGTTCACGTGAAAACACCAAAACTTTGACTTTCCAGGGTCTCGGGAGGATACGGCAAAAAAAATCACAAACCTAGCCTAAACTTTGAGTCCTGTATTCTTATGTTAAACCACAGCTGACAAAAACCACTTCCCCTCCTTTTAGCGCTAGAATCCCAAAAACCTGGCGGTGGCGGTGCTGTTGGAACCCCGGCGATGGGCTGTTTAGCCCGTGCAGGACATGCGTCTCTCGTTTGATGTGCACAACGCTGAGGTGCTTACATCATACTGCAAAACAAATATGCTGGCACTGGGGGTAATGGTGCGTCTAGCTTGTTGGGAGGATGTGGATTAAACAAGGGTTAACCATTTAAAGGACACTGATAGAAATATTCTGAAATTCAAATTTTTCACTCTTAGTGTGTTATTGGAGGACATAAGAATTTGACATTTTTCAATTTTTTTTACTGTCATGTAGAAAATGAAAGTTAATGAAGTTACCATATTTGGTTCCTTACCCAAAATTGGCAAAATAATTAAAAAACCAACAGGTATAAATAAATAAATGAATAAATAAGGTGCTAGGAACATGTATTTTAGAACATTACATCACTTTAGGAACATTAGTCCAACATAAGTGCTGATCCAGACCCCTGTCCACATCCACATTCTCCCTTTGAACATCATTCCTTACATTAGTACCATTACTGTATGGTACCGAACAAAGCAGGTCCACTCACTGTTCATGCAGAGGTGGACCTTACAGACCCTGGAGACCACACTGGACCTGAGATTGGTGACTCACTGTCCTCACTGGAAGTGTTGCTGTCACTGTTTTGTAATGCATGCAGAAATGACCAAAAATAGTCACTAGCCCCATAAAGGGTTAGCCTTTTGATGCACAAATTATAAGAACCTTAGTCAATTATTTATTATTTTTTTCCTGAGTGTTTTTATTCCTTTTTAGGCATGAAAAAAAACAATGTGATTGATTTTTTTTTTTTTTAATTAACCTATTTTTTATGTAGTTACAAAAATGTCTACTCGGCTGGACCCCATATTATTATTATTATTATTATTATTATTATTATTATTATTATTATTATTGATAATTTTTGAAGCAAAGAAACATGCATTTAAAACGCAATAACAGAAAATGATATGAAAACCATGAAATAAAAACATATTAAATGCAGCTAATCTGATGTTTTCTCACATTTTATCGTACTGTAACACTAGTTATTACTAACTTTGTGGAGATAATATGCAAAAAAACTTTTTTGTTTAAGAAAACTAGCAATTGATTTACACTCAAACATGTTACTTCAGACCAGGTTTATCAAGAACGGCAAAGTTACAGTATTTGAAGTGTTTGAGATGGTGCTGTGTTAGCTGATATGGAACTAAAACAATACAACCCATGACTATACAACAGAGCAGCTGTCCACTATAGTGACCGTTAAGTGTGAAAGGGTTCACGTGAAAACACCAAAACTTTGACTTTCCAGGGTCTCGGGAGGATACGGCAAAAAAAAATCACAAACCTAGCCTAAACTTTGAGTCCTGTATTCTTATGTTAAATCACAGCTGACAAAAACCACTTCCCCTCCTTTTAGCGCTAGAATCCCAAAAACCTGGCGGTGGCGGTGCTGTTGGAACCCCGGCGATGGGCTGTTTAGCCCGTGCAGGACATGCGTCTCTCGTTTGATGTGCACAACGCTGAGGTGCTTACATCATACTGCAAAACAAATATGCTGGCACTGGGGGTAATGGTGCGGAAACTTTTTTTTTTTTTTTTTTGCTAAAATTAATTTGTTTTTGATCATGTAATAGTTTGCTCTACTATGTTGCAAATAAACGTTAATTTTAGACGACATTTAGTCTATATAATGTATATTATTATGGACAGAGGCAGTAAATCCAGGTGTAGATTACTGCACAAAGTGAGCATTTGATTTTCCTTGGTCAGGATATGTACAGTCAGTCCAGCTTGGATTTACAAGGATGACAATTAATACTGAACAAACAAGAACTCAAACTATGAATTATGAAAGAGCTGCAGCATCTGAAACTGACCACAATGAACATGTGACAGATAAACAGAACCACAGTGCTGCAGTTTCAGACTCAGTTTGTCATGTCTTTTATGGATTGGGATCGTCTCTGTCAACTCACCAGATATTTTTTATCAGTAAGGGTTTTTTTTTAATTTTATTTATTAATTTTTTTGGTATTTTTATCAATTATGAGAAATTTCAGGCGACCCCACGTGGGGTCCCGACCCCAAGGTTGAAAAACACTGGGTTAATGTAAAAAAAAAAAGCCAAAACTTTAACTTTCCAGGGTCTCGGGAGGATACGGCAAAAAAAATCACAAACCTAGCCTAAACTTTGAGTCCTGTATTCTTATGTTAAACCACAGCTGACAAAAACCACTTCCCCTCCTTTTAGCGCTAGAATCCCAAAAACCTGGCGGTGGCGGTGCTGTTGGAACCCCGGCGATGGGCTGTTTAGCCCGTGCAGGACATGCGTCTCTCGTTTGATGTGCACAACGCTGAGGTGCTTACATCATACTGCAAAACAAATATGCTGGCACTGGGGGTAATGGTGCGTCTAGCTTCATTTTCCAGCACTGCAGTCATGTCTGCCTCTCCCTGCGCTGGCTCCAGGAGGGCCCAGCAGCTTAACAAGCCTCTTGGGGACCCAGACAGCAGAGTGGAGATGATTTTACCTCAGGACACAGTCTGACAGACACACACAAACACACTGGCACACATGCACACACTAGGCAAAGTCAAACAAGTGGGTTTAAAAATGCATATCCACAAGGCTGGAGACACAGTTTATACACCCACACAAAGACTTGTATCCCTGCTTGCTGGGCCTACTTTGTAGCCATGCACACAATAAGTAGCGGGGGGGGGGGGGGCTCTTTCCTATTCTACGTGGCTACCCAAAGCAACACCAGCGCTCTCTAATCCGCCACCTAAAGCCTAATAATCACTGCAGCTCATACTGTAAAATCGTCTGCTTTCCAAACAGGCGTGACAGGATAGAAGGCATTCAAGATTCAAGCTCCCCGGAGGTAATTCAACTTCAGATACGTCGAGATTCTCCACAACAAACACTCCGGCACAGCCCATCGGAGGAGCCAGAGCGACGTCGGTAATCTCATCGACATCCGCTGCTTGACCGTTAGCCGCTGAGGTCAACATTTATACACTGGTTACTGGAGGATGTGACATGTGCTGTGTGCCAGGAGAAAATTATAGCAATCGATGGGTATTGATCACCAATAGCCAGTCCAGGATGCGCTAATAACAATACGGGCCACCGGCAAAAGGGGGACGGAGAGCTTCTAAGCAATGTCAGGGAGACAAACAACGTCTTACGAACTTGAGAAAGAAATATGGCGAGGACAAGGCGGCGTTGATGTAGCGATGTGAGGGCGAAAAAGCCTCGGAGATTTATAGGAGGAAGTGGAATAGGTGAAAAAAAAGGCTTTCAAATCAGTGACTGAATTCGTGCATGTTATTGTGACCTTCTTATAATGGGATTATTTTGATGCTCTTGCGACGTTAACATGCAAAAAAAAAGCAGGTTTTGGACCAAAATATTCTTATTTTGCAAAATCATATGTTCTTTTCTGACTATTATGACTATTTATCAGACTTATTTAGCAATGTCTGCAGCAATCTGGGTTATTATAAATCAGTACTTCAAAGAAAACGGAGGGTAACTATAGCTACTGTTGGAACAAAAAGTAGCTTTACAACTGTAGGGAGGAACTGAACAGGAAGTGGTAGTTTTTTTTTTACACCAGGCCATGTTTATTTAGCTGTGAAATGTTGATGTTTTCTTGAAGCAACCAGACTCCTTTGACAAAAACTGATGTATTTCCTCCTATAACATGCTAGTTGTTTTTTTTTCTGCTTTGATTGGTTCGTTTGTTAGTTTGGATGTAATATAATATGCTAAAAAAATCCAAAAAACACTATTACAACCCAAAGATGACCAGTAAATAGTCTGTAGGACATCTGTTTTTTTTAAGAACCCAGACTTCTTTGACAAAAACTACAATTTTACCTCCTATAACATGCTAGTTGTTGGTTTATTTCTACTTTGATTGGTTTGGATGTAAAATAATATGCTAAAAAAAAAATCCAAGAAACACTATTACAACCAAAAGATGACCAGCAAATAGTCTGTAGGACATCTGTTTTTTTTTTTTTTTTTAAGAACTCAGACTTTTTGACAAAAACTGCAATTTTACCTCATAGAACATGCTAGTTGTTGGTTTATTTCTGCTTTGATTGGTTTGAATCTAAAATAACATGCTATAAAAATCCATGAAACACAAATACAACCCATTGACACCAGCAAATCTCATGGTCTGTAGGAAATAATCAGTTTTTACTTAACATTTTTTTTTTTTTTTTTTTTTGAAGCAACCAGACTCCTTTGACAAAACTGCAGTTTTTCCTCCTATAACATGTTAGTTGTCGGTTTATTTCTACTTTGATTGGTTTGGATGTAAAATAATATGCTAAAAAAAAAAATCCAAAAAACACTATTGCAACCAAAAGATGACCAGCAAATGGTCTGTAGGACATCTGTATTTTTTCAGAAACCAGACTCCTGTGACAAAACTGCAGTTTTACCTCATATCACATGCTAGTTGTTGGTTTATTTCTGCTTTGATTGGTTTGGATCTAAAATGACATGCTAAAAAGTCCAAGAAACACTATCACAACTGCACTGTTTACACTGTTCCATGTTTGTTTACATTGTTTACACTCTACTACATTTGCACATTTTTACACTGCTTTTATATATATATATATATATATATATATATATATATATTTAAAAATCTTACTCTTTCATAACAGTATATCTCTAATTTGCACATTATTTTATACATTTTTTTATATATTTCTGTATTTTATTGTGTTATTTAACTGTAAATGCATTGTCACTGGCAGACACCACCTGCAATTTCGTTGCACAACTGGTATAATGACAATAAAACTACTACTACATTTACACATTTTTATACTACTTTTATATTTTTTAAATCCTATCCTTTCATAACAGTATATCTCTAATTTGCACATTATTTTATATATGTTTTAATATGTCTGTATTTTATTGTGTTATTTTGATGTAAATGCACTGTCGCTGGTAGAGACCACTTGCAATTTCGTTGCTCCACTGGTGTAATGACAGTAAAGCCTGTTCTATTCTATTCTATTCTATTCTATTCTATTCTATTCTATAACCTAATGAGACCCACAAATCTCATGGTCTTTGGGGTGTAATCGGTTTTAACTGAACACTTTTTTTGAAGCAACCACATTCCTTTGACAAAAACTGTAATTTTTCCTCCTATAACATGCTAGTTCTTGGTTTATTTCTGCTTTGATTGGTTTGTTTTTTGGCAAAAAAAATCCAAAACATACTAATACAACTGCACTGTTTACACTGATACATGTGTTTACATTGTTTACACAACTACATTTACATATTTTTATACTACTTTTATATATCTATATATATATATATATATATATATATATATATATATATATATATATATATATCTATCTATCTATATCTATCTATATATATATATATATATATATATATATATATATATATATGTATATATATATATACATACCTTTTTTTTTTTTTTAAATCTTAACCTTTCATTACAGTATATCTCTAATTTTCACATTTTATATATTTTTTAATATATGTCTGTATTTTATTTTGTTGTTATTTAGATGCAAGTACATTGTCGCTGGCAGGGTCCACTTGCAATTTCGTTGCACAACTGGTGTAATGACGATAAAGCCTATTCTATTCTATTCTATTCTATTCTATTCTATTCTATCCTATTCTATTCCATAACCTAATGAGACCACCAAATCTCATGGTCTTTGGGGTGTAATCGGTTTTAACTGAACACTTTTTTTGAAGCAACCGGATTCCTTTGACAAAAACTGTAATTTTACCTCCTATAACATGCTAGTTCTTGGTTTATTTCGGCTTTAATTGGTTTGTTTTTTGGCTAAAAAAACCCCAAATCACTCTAATACATCCCAAAAATCTCATGGTCTGGGGGGTATAATTGCCATCCTCATCATAGGAGTCAGGTGGTTTTGATGCGCTGGCTATAACAGCTTGACTTCCTGGTCAGAAATGGTCGTTTGATTGTAAAGTAAAGCAGTGAAACAGTCTAAATATAGCGCTCTATCCACAGCAGTACATTACTTGACTTCAGTGCCAGTGCACCTGTCTTTTTTTTTTTCCATCTGCTGTATGTAATACACCAGCAGATCCGTAAGAAAAAAAAAAAAAAAAAAAAACTGTACCAACCACACTCAGAAGCACAGCGTTTGTAAGAGAAAGCTCAAAGAAAATAAGTGATGTAAGGAAAATGTCACTTCAGAAGACAAAAAAAAAAAAAAGCCTGTTATCACCAAGGCTTTACCTTCACAGATCCGGTCCAGCCGCTGCCTCTTCACTTTGTGTTTGTCGGTCAGGGACATGGCGTCTAAAGCCAGCACGGCACGGAACGGCTCGGCACGACAAGGGGGGGGGACGTCTCCACCTCAGCCACCAATTCTGACACGGTTTAGACTCCTAGTGCACTGTCAGCACTGCTCCCCGGGGCATAACGCCTCGGCACATACACCTGCAAGAAACACACCAAAAAAAAAACACAGGTTAAACACACACATACACATATATAACACACAAATTATTGATGTACAAGCACAAAAAAAACAAAAAAAACTGTGACACGGCGGAGCATTAAAGAGTCCTTGACTACAAAGTCACTCAGCCTTTCACTCACAAAGAGCCTGGGAAGCTGCAGGCGATAGATATACGGGAAAATCAGCGAATCACACACACATACACTCATACTGTCGGTGACAAAGTACCCGATTTGTTCCAAAAGTGACAAAGCCTCCGTGCTCTAAGAGCTCCACTTTTGGGCTGTTTGAAGTGTGTTTTCTCCCTCTGACAAACACTCATCCAAAGCTCCATCGCGCTTGTCACTCGTCACATTTTTTTTTTTATTGATTGTGGTGACATTTGAGGTACGCTCAGCGCTGACAAATAGCAGTCTAATTTCTATTTTGTTCTGAAAAGCCATTCAGAAGCAAAGCATGCATATGAATACTTATTCATCTGACTTAAAATGATCAAATCAAGTGTAAGAGAAGCTGATGGAACTGGAGGAGGAGGAGGAGGAAGGGGTGAAGGGGGTGAAATGAAGCTGGGGCTGATGTTCTCCACCTGATGGGGCTGACAGACTGGGGTGTAGTGACGCATTCTGGCCAATAGAGGGTGGTTAAAATCTACTGACAGAGCAGCACCCGGCCTCTTTTACACCTCCACCCCACAGCGTGTCAATTCATGATATTCCTGTTTTTATATCAGAGCAGGAAATTTCAACTGCACTGCTTTCACCTCCTGCTCCAGTCTGAACCCACAAAGACCCAGGAGGACTTTAGTGACACTTCCCAAATGGATCCTTCCTCTATATTTAACCGTTTTTAAGCGATTTATCAACTTTTATTGTAATATTATCCTCTTTAGTTTGAGTTTTTTGAGTGCGAATCATGTTTTTTCCTATATTTAATTCACTGATCATGTAGAAGTTCATACAGGGTTCCTACAGGATTCAATGAGTAAAATTTTAAGACTTTTTAAGACCACTTGGAACAGAATTTCATGCCAATTTCATGCCCATACTGGCAAAAATTTGTGACTCACAGAATTTAGGAAAATGTATTTATTTACTCCAGTGTCTGGATTCCAACTGTTCTGAGTCCTTTCTCACTGGGGGGGGGGGGGGGCGGGGTGCAAAGTTACAGATACTTGGTTCCTAATTTCAATAAAGAAGTAAAGACTGACCATATCAAATGTAATACCTTTTAACCTCCTGACACTCAGGAGAATACAAATTTCTGAAACCAGCATGACACTGATGGATTTATTCAGATACATTTTCATTTTTTTTCCCCTGAATGTCTTTTGCAATGTTTTTTTTAATTTATCTGAGCATAAAAAAACTGGGTTTTTTTACACATGAAATTTCAACTGCACTGCTTTCACCTCCTGCTCCAGTCTGAACCCACAAAGACCCAGGAGGACTTTAGTGACACTTCCCAAATGGATCCTTCCTCTATATTTAACTGTTTTTAAGCGATTTATCAACTTTTATTGTAATATTATCCTCTTTAGTTTGAGTTTTTTGAGTGCGAATCATGTTTTTTCCTATATTTAATTCACTGATCATGTAGAAGTTCATACAGGGTTCCTACAGGTTTCAATAAGTTAAATTTAAGACCTTTTTAAGACTACTTAGAACAGAACTTAACACCTAATTCATGGTCATTCTGGCAAACATTGAAGACAATGTGAAAATGTGTTTATTTACTCCAACATCTTGAGTCCTTTCTCACTGGGGGCTGCAAAGTTAGAGATAATCGGTTCCTAATTTCAATAAAAGTTGTCGGGTTGGAACTGAGTCGACTAATGTTACTTTCTTTACAGCTTGGACATTTAAACACATTTAAACACATTTATGGGAACGTAATTTAAGATCAACTATATCAAATGTAATACCTTTTAACCTCCTGAGACCCTGGAAAATACACATTTCTGAAACCAGCATGACACTGATGGATTTTTTCAGATACATTTTCTTTTTTTTTCTCTGAATGTCCTTTGCAATTTTTTTTTTTTAAATATATCTGAGCATAAAAAACTGTTTTTTTTTTTAACACATGAAATTTCAACTGCACTGCTTTCACCTCCTGCTCCAGTCTGAACCCACAAAGACCCAGGAGGACTTTAGTGACACTTCCCAAATGGATCCTTCCTCTATATTTAACCTTCTTTAAGTGATTTATCATCATTTGTTATAATATTATCCTCTTTAGTTTGAACTTTTTCAGTGTGAATCATGTTTTTTCCTAAATTTAATTCACTGATCATGTAGATGTTCATACAGGGTTCCTACAGGTTTCAATAAGTTAAATTTAAGACCTTTTAAAGACTACTTAGAACAGAACTTAATGCATAATTCACAGCCATACTGGCAAAAATTTGTGACAATGTGAAAATGCATTTATTTATTCGAACGTCTTGAGTTATTTCTCACCAGGGGGCTGCAAAGTTAGAGATAATTGGTTCCTAATTTCAATAAAAATTGTCGGGTTGGAACTGAGTCGACTAATGTTACTGTTTTTCCAGCTTGGACATTTAAACACATTTAAACACATTTATGGCAAACTTAAGACCTATCCTATCAAATGTAATACCTTTTAACCTCCTGAGACTCAGGAGAATACAAATTTCTGAAAACAGCATGACACTGATGGATTTTTTTTAAATACTTTTTTTTTTCTCTGAATGTCCTTCGGAATGACATAGATAGATAGATAGATAGATAGATAGATAGATAGATAGATAGATAGATAGATAGATAGAGAGACAGACAGACAGACAGACAGAGACAGACAGACAGACAGACAGACAGACAGACAGACAGACAGATAGATTGATTTTTGAGGTTGAACAGAAAAAATACAGGGTTCTGGATGTTATGAAATGATGAACTTTCCTCATTTTTCAAGTATTTTTCTCATTTTCTCCTCATTTTACAAGGATTCATTCACTTTTACACCATATTTCAAGGTTTTTTAGTTAGGTTTTACCTTATTTTTCAAGAATTTTGCTCATTTTATTCTGACTTTAAACCTTTTTGTATATTTTATCCTATGAATAATTGAGGTAAAACTGTATTTTGTACCAATTATTTACATGTACTGATAGGATTAATGGACCAACAGGTATTAATTAATCGATTAGGTGCTTGAAGTGAATGGAAAAATTCCCGATTCGATTAATCGACTCGAATTGATTGAAGGGAAATATTTTATTGCAGTTTTCCTGAATTGAAGCTTCTTTGTGCGTCTCAATAAGCGTCCGTGTGAAACGCAACAGTGGAACCAATGTTTAACAGCAGAGAAATGACGGAAACAAAGCTTTGATTCAGGAGAATTGTGGTTGAATGATTTTTTTGGATCACTTCGAGTCGATTAATCAGTTGCAGCTCTAGTATTAAACAGTTTGGGTTTTGGTTGCCAGTGGATGTTTGCGTCTGTATAGGTTAAAACTCATTACCTCTCTATTGTGTCCTGCAGCTGTAATCACATTTGCAACTCCTGAATTCGCCACTTTTTTTTTTTTTTAAGAGGTTGAAAATTTGCACAGGCTGTCAATGTTTCTCGACAAAGCCCCTGGTTCTGTATCGGTGACAGACATGCAAGCAATTATACGTACAAATGCATCGTTGTTTGAGGAAACAGAGGGGTATGCATTTCTCTCCAGGCAGTACAAGAAGAGCACAGTGAGGATGTGTATCTCCGTGAATTAGAATAAATGTATTGCACCAAAAAAAAAAAAAAAAAAAAAGGGTTTAAATGTTGCACGAGAAACTCAAATGCCACATCACACCCGTCGAGGCACGGAGCCAGAGGCGCTTGTCTGCTCGGAAAGCGCTGAAGTCTGGGAATTTTTCGCTTCATCAGTCCTCTGTGGTCAGAAATTAAGAGGGGGAAAAAAAAAAAAAAATGACGGGAGGTAAAGAGTTCATCCAGTTTGGAGAAGCCCACCCCCTCGATCCTACACCCTCCCCCGTCATTATCTGAGGGTGGTCAGGTCTGTGTCGCCCCTCGACTCAGATGTCAGTGTAATTCATCAGGATTGGCCGATGTGGGTGGCTATGGAGGGTGACATTATCAGGCGTACTCCTCTGCTCACATCTGGGACCACACCCACCCCGAACACAGGGGAAGGATGTACCGAAAGATGGTTAGAAACAGATGGGAGACCGATCGACGCGAAAACAAAGGTGACGTCTTTCAGTAAAACAGCAAGATAAGCAGTGAAATACAGAAAAAAACACTGTACAAGCCAAAGATCGGACTCAAAGATGTGCAAATATTAGGTTAGCATGTGTTAAAAATGAAAATAAGAGGGTAAAAAGCGATCACACATCATCTAACTGCAATTTTATAGTTTATTGTTAGAGTTCATTGTTGTATTTTTGTACGTTCATGCTTTCTGAAGGGTCACCAAGTGGAATTTGTGACTTTTTACACCTCCCTATGATCAAAATTCCAAAAGTCTGCCTTCAACAACACAATGCTAAACCACTGTGTCTGCTAAAACAGCATGGTTTAGTACGCCAATATGATCTGAAGTAGTCTGGACCAGTAAAATAATAAAATAACAACCTATAAATAATGTCATCTCCAAACTTTTCTCTATGTTTTTAAGTGAAAAAAGTAGGTCAGCCTCAGATTTGACTCAAAAATATGCAAATATTAGGTTAGCATGTGTTAAAAATTAACATAAGACAGTAAAAAGCTATCGTACATCATCTAACTGCAATTTTATAGTTTATTGTTTGAGTTCATTGTTGTATTTTTGTACATTCATGCTTTCTGAAGGGTCACCACGTGGAATTTGTGACTTTTTACACCTTTCTACAACCAAAATTCCAAAAGTCTCCCTTCAACAACACAATAATAAACCGTATTACAGTCCAAGTCCTGAACTGGCCTGATTAAAGTCTAGACCAGGAGTATCAAACTCATTTTAGTTCAGGGGCCACATTCAGAACAAGAAAAGCACTCAGAGAGCACAGACCTCCGCCAAGACAGATCCCCCCACCACCACCACCCCGATCACCACCAAAATTTAATCATTTCTTCCTTGTGCTGGTATCAACATTTCCTGAAAATTTCCTGAAAATCCCTGTAAGTCGCTTTGGAAAAAAGCGTCCGCCAACTGCATAAATGTAAATGTAAAATGTAAAATCCATCCATAACTTTTTAAGTTATCCGGCTGACAAACATGCAAACAAACAAAGCAAAGTGATCACAATACCTCCTGGCGGAGGTAACAATATAATCTAAATTGGTCTAAATGGCAACACAGACAGAACTGGGTTCAAGAGGTTATGAATTCTAGCATTCAATTCTATGGGTCGTTCCACGTTGGTGGAACACTCTACCAAGTACTATGAGAACAGAGGCATCCCTGCCTATCTTCAAGAAGCTCCTGAAGACCCAGCTCTTCCAGGAGCACCTCCTGTCCTAGCACTGGCAGACATTCCATTTTAAATATTTTAATAAAGTTCTTCCCAGGATTATCACAGATTTTCCTAGGATTATCTCTGGACCTGCTGCAGTGGTCCTGCCTCTCTCCTGCCTTCATCATCATCACTCACTTATCCTCAACTGCCTCCATGTGTCTCCCCCTACTCCCCTTCTCCCCCTCTCCTTGGTGGAGGTCTGTGCTCCCCGAGTGCTTTTCCAGAAAAGATAGCGCAGACCTCCGCCAAGGCAGATCAGTGGGCCCCCGTGGCCCCCACCCCCGATCACCACCAAAATTTAATCATTTGTTCCTTGTGCCAGTATCAACATTTCCTGAAATTTTCATCCAAATCCGGGGCACTGATCAGCCTTAGCGGAGGTCTGCGCTCTCCAAGTGCTTCTAGTTTGAGTTGTGTTCTGTTTTGTGGAGATTGGTTTTATTGAGCCCTTTTTAGTTATGTGGACGTATAGAATGTGTATACTGTTGCTAGTGTTGTGCAGCGTTACCATGGGAAAAGAGACAGAACTGAGTTTAAGAGGCTACAAATTCTAGCAGATTTTTTTTTTTGCCTTGAAATACGGAAATCTGATCAAATTCAAGAACATTCACCTTATTTCTTCTCAGTTTTTGAAGCATACCTAGCATGGTTCAGACTCAACTTTTGCACCCAGTTGAAAACAAGATACTTGGGATTCCAGAGCGTCATTTCCCAGAGTCCACCTGCAATCAGGACCGACAGGCACAAACCCTACAATCTGTCTACAGTGGTACCGTGTCATCTGTAAGTGGTTTTGACTTGAAAAGGCCACACTGCGTGAACAACCTGCAGGCTGTCACTCCAACATGGAGGCTCTCTGGTGGCGCCGTGTTAACAGGCCGCTGAAGGCCTCTCCGCCCGTTCGACTTGATTCATTTCAATTCTTCTCGCCGTCCCTCCTCCTTCCTTTTCATCTGTCCATCTCTGTGTAGAGACGCTGCCTCTGAGGGTCTCTTATACCGAGTCATCAATCAACCAGGGTCTCTTCCAGGGTCGTTCATGTACCGGCGAGAAAGACGACGAGTGGAGGGGAAGAAATAGCATTCGTATATAGTCAAACATACGGTCCGCGGGCCAAAACCAGGACGCCTAAGGGTCTGATCCAGGACATGAAATGCAAAAATGACACTAAAGATATTAACCCTTTCATGCATACTGGCCACTCCAGTGGACAGCTATTCTACAGCTGTTCTCTTGTATATTCATGGATTTTGTTGTTCTTTTCGTTTTTTGTTTTTTTTTACACATATCTTTATTAAAGTTTTAAGACACTACACATCTTTTCTGACATGAATTGGCAACATTATGTAGATCTCTCCTGAGCATAAACCCCCAGAATCACAAGCCCTCCCCATAGTTTTTACACAATTTATCAGTAAATACATGTTTCTGTGCATCAAAAATTAAACGTGTGGTGTCCAGCTGAGTGGACATTTTTGTAACTTCATGAAAAATAGGTTCATTAGATTTTTTTTTTTTTTTATGTCTTTTTTTATTATTATTATTTTAATTTAATTTTATTATTATTTATATTTTTATTATTATTTATATTTTATTATTATTATTTAATATTATTTTTATTTTATTTATTCTTTTTTATTTATTTTTCAGAAGAAAATTTTCAATCGCATTGTTTTTTTCATGCCTAAAGAGGAATAAAAACACCCCGGAAAAAATTTTGATTAAGGTTTTCATAATTCGTGCATGAAAGGGTTAACTATCAAATACGTCTAATCATTTTTAGTTCAGGGGCCACATACATTTAGAGCCCAGATGTCAAATATTCATAAAAAAATTAATTAGAATGCACCTAAAAATATAACTTTGATGACATGACAAGAAAATATTAAGTATAGTCAACCCATTTGTAGATATAGTCGAATGTGTGAATAAATTTCAGTTAAATGGATGTAAATTTATAAAAAGTTTTAGTTATGACCATACCTCCTTTTCTTTCAGTTTTCACCTGCTCATGCAGACTGATCTCATGGAATCGTGTTGTATGTGATCTCCGTTTATTGCATTTGGTGTGTTAAATGTACGCATTTTCATCCTTTCGCATGTTGTTTAACGCCATTTGATGGCGTGTCAATGCGCTAGCTGCTAATCGCGCTAATGGCTAACCCTAAACCTAACCCGAACCCTAAACCTAACCCTAACCACCTGTCACACTTGCTGCTAATGGCGTGCTATTTTACATGGCGTACATATACATGCACCACTTTTAATTGGCGTGTTATCTGTACGCAATTCATGATATCAGGTTGGCCCATGTATGTCTGGACATGCCAGTCCCGGTGGTTTCTGTCAAGTAAGTAAATGGGGGAAAAAAAAGATGATAAAAATTCATTAAAATTTCAACTTTGGCCTACTGTTCCCAAAATGTAATGGCATCTTTTTTGGGTCACTGGTAATCTGTAAACCAAACTCAGTATGAATTCAACCAATAGTTTTGCTGCTACAGAGATGTGAAATTTTGCCCATTATAAGTAAATGGCAAAAAAAAAAAAAAGAATTAAAAAATTCATAAAAAATTGAAATTTTGATTTACTTTTCCAAAAATGTAATGATATCTATTCTGGGTCACTGGCAATCTATAAACCCAATTTGGTATGAATTCAACCAATGGTTTTGCTGTTAGAGAGATGTCAAATTTTGCCCATTATAAGGAAATGGGGGGGAAAAAAAAGATTTGAAAAAATTCATAACAAATTGAAACTTTGACCTACTTTTCCCAAAATGTAATGAGAGCTACTGTGGGTCACTGACAATCTGTAAACCCAAGTTAGTATGAATTCAACCAGTAGTTTTGCTGTTAGAGACATATGAAATTTTGCCCATTTGAAGTAAATGGGGAAAAAAAGATTTGAAAAAAAAATCATAAAAAATTGAAATTTTTACCTACTTTATGCAAAATGTAATCACAACTATTCTGGGTCACTGGCAATCTATAAACTAAATTTGGTATGAATTCAACCAATAGTTTTGCTGCTACAGACGTGTGAAATTTCACCATTATAAGTAAATGGTAAAAAAAAAAAAAAAAGAAAGTTTTAAAAATTCATAAAAAATGTGAAATTCGACCTACTTTTCCCAAAATGTAATGAGATCTATTCTGGGTCACTGGCAATCTATAAACCCAATGTGGTATGAATTCAACCAATAGTTTTGCTGTTAGAGAGATGTAAAATTTTGCCCATTTTAAGTAAATGGGGGAAAAAAAAGATTTAAAAAATTCATAAAAAATTGAAACTTTGACCTACTTTATGCAAAATGTAATCACATCTATTCTGGGTCACTGGTAATTTATAAACTAAATTTGGTATGAATTCAACCAATAGTTTTGCTGCTACAGACATGTGATATTTTACCCATTATAAATAAATGGCAAAAAAAAAAATAAAAATAAAAAATAAAAAATAGAAATTTTGATTTACTTTTCCAAAAATGTAATGATATCTATTCTGGGTCACTGGCAATCTATAAACCAAATTTGGTTTGAATTCAACCAATAGTTTTGCTGTTAGAGACATATGAAATTTTGCCCATTTTAAGTAAATGGGGGGAAAAAAGATATGAAAAAAATCATAAAAAATTGAAATTTTTACCTACTTTTTGTAAAATGTAATCACATCTATTCAGGGTCACTGGCAATCTATAAACTAAATTTGGTGTGAATTCAACCAATAGTTTTGCTGCTACAGACGGGTGAAATTTCACCCATTATAAGTAAATGGTAAAAATAAAATAAAAAATCATAAAAAATTTGAAATTCGACCTATTTTTCCCAAAATGTAATGAGATCTATTCTGGGCCACTGGCAATCTATAAACCCAATGTGGTATGAATTCAACCAATAGTTTTGCTGTTAGAGACATATGAGATTTTGCCCATTTTAAGTAAATGGGGGAAAAAAAGATATGAAAAAAATCATAAAAAATTGAAATTTTTACCTACTTTTTGCAAAATGTAATCACATCTATTCAGGGTCACTGGCAATCTATAAACTAAATTTGGTATGAATTCAACCAATAGTTTTGCTGCTACAGACGGGTGAAATTTCACCCATTATAAGTAAATGGAGGGAAAAAAATTGAAAAAAAAAAAAAATCATAAAAAATTTAAATTTTTACGTACTTTTTGCAGAATGTAATCACATCTATTCTAGGTCACTGGCAATCTATGAACTAAATTTGGTATGAATTCAACTAATACTTTTGCTGCTACAGACGTGTGAAATTTCACCCATTATAAGTAAATGGTAAAAATAAAATAAAAATTCAAAAAAAAATGTGAAATTCGACCTATTTTTCCCAAAATGTAATGAGATCTATTCTGGGCCACTGGCAATCTATAAACCCAATGTGGTATGAATTCAACCAATAGTTTTGCTGTTAGAGACATATGAGATTTTGCCCATTTTAAGTAAATGGGGGAAAAAAAGATATGAAAAAAATCATAAAAAATTGAAATTTTTACCTACTTTTTGCAAAATGTAATCACATCTATTCAGGGTCACTGGCAATCTATAAACTAAATTTGGTGTGAATTCAACCAATAGTTTTGCTGCTACAGACGGGTGAAATTTCACCCATTATAAGTAAATGGTAAAAATAAAATAAAAAATCATAAAAAATTTGAAATTCGACCTATTTTTCCCAAAATGTAATGAGATCTATTCTGGGCCACTGGCAATCTATAAACCCAATGTGGTATGAATTCAACCAATAGTTTTGCTGTTAGAGACATATGAGATTTTGCCCATTTTAAGTAAATGGGGGAAAAATAGATATGAAAAAAAATCATAAAAAATTGAAATTTTTACCTACTTTTTGCAAAATGTAATCACATCTATTCAGGGTCACTGGCAATCTATAAACTAAATTTGGTATGAATTCAACCAATAGTTTTGCTGCTACAGACGGGTGAAATTTCACCCATTATAAGTAAATGGAGGGAAAAAAATTGAAAAAAATAAAAAATCATAAAAAATTTAAATTTTTACGTACTTTTTGCAGAATGTAATCACATCTATTCTAGGTCACTGGCAATCTATGAACTAAATTTGGTATGAATTCAACTAATACTTTTGCTGCTACAGACGTGTGAAATTTCACCCATTATAAGTAAATGGTAAAAATAAAATAAAAATTCAAAAAAAAATGTGAAATTCGACCTATTTTTCCCAAAATGTAATGAGATCTATTCTGGGCCACTGGCAATCTATAAACCCAATGTGGTATGAATTCAACCAATAGTTTTGCTGTTAGAGACATATGAGATTTTGCCCATTTTAAGTAAATGGGGGAAAAAAAGATATGAAAAAAATCATAAAAAATTGAAATTTTTACCTACTTTTTGCAAAATGTAATCACATCTATTCAGGGTCACTGGCAATCTATAAACTAAATTTGGTGTGAATTCAACCAATAGTTTTGCTGCTACAGACGGGTGAAATTTCACCCATTATAAGTAAATGGTAAAAATAAAATAAAAAATCATAAAAAATTTGAAATTCGACCTATTTTTCCCAAAATGTAATGAGATCTATTCTGGGCCACTGGCAATCTATAAACCCAATGTGGTATGAATTCAACCAATAGTTTTGCTGCTACAGACGGGTGAAATTTCACCCATTATAAGTAAATGGAGGGAAAAAAATTGAAAAAAAAAAAAATCATAAAAAATTTAAATTTTCACGTACTTTTTGCAGAATGTAATCACATCTATTCTAGGTCACTGGCAATCTATGAACTAAATTTGGTATGAATTCAACTAATACTTTTGCTGCTACAGACGTGTGAAATTTCACCCATTATTAGTGAATGGTAAAAATAAAATAAAAATTCAAAAAAAAATGTGAAATTTGACCTATTTTTCCCAAAATGTAATGAGATCTATTCTGGGCCACTGGCAATCTATAAACCCAATTTGGTATGAATTCAACAAATGGTTTTGCTGCTAATGTGTTAAACAAAGAAACAAACTAAACCAAAAACAAAACCCCTTGCCTCCCTTTTGGTGGTGGTGGAGGTGGTGGTGGTGGTGGTGGGGGTAATAACCTCTAAAAAAATGTCTACTCTGTGTCTTAGACTACAAACCTGACATCATATCGGGCTGAATGTTGCCCCTGTACTAAAATGACTTTGACGCCCCTGGTTATAGGGAGATTCCCCAGTGTTATCCTCCGTTTCTCCTCTCAGTATTCTCCAAAAACCCTCTAAACTTCATAAAACAGCAAGCATGAAGAACAGCAGGAACACAGCCCCCTCACAAAAAAAAAAAAAAAAAAAAAAAAAAAAAAAGGAAAAAAAACCTAAAACAAAGCCGGCAGTGAAGCCAGAAAGGGTATTAAGGCAGGGATTTGGCACTCCCAATCCAAACACAAAGGTCATATACATGAATCTTAATATTTAAGAGGCATTAAAAGTCAGATGATCGATAAAACTCTGGGGCTGCGGGGCCACAGCTCATTGAAAGAGAAACATTTGCGAGCCGCAGGCCGAGACATTAAACGTAGGAATCCATATCTGTGACGGCCGGCTCCGTCTCCCAAGGACGACGGCTGCGTGAGAACACAATCACAGCCCACAAACTGTCCTCAATGTCAGCAGCACACAGGGATCACTGTCCGACAACTGTCCACAGAGGAGGGGGAGGGGGGATGGGGGGGTCACTGGGCTTTTCTGATGCAGCACAAAAGACACAGACAGATAAGCACAAAGATGAGGCTTCAGCTGCAGAAGGGATGACTGTGTACACGAGTGTGGAGCACATGGAGGAAACACACAAACACTGTTAACCCTCTGGTGTCCAACCACAGAGGGGGCACGGAATGGGGACAGACGGGGGAATAATGTCAGGTTTTTGGGTTTTTTTTCATCATTTCATCATTATACAGGCAACAGGCGACGAGGGGGGGCTCAGATGTCTGTGGAAAACACAAAGTCTACAGGGTGGGGAAGCAAAATTTACAATGAACATTTAGTTGTTTTTTCTCAGCAGGCACTACGTCAATTGTTTTGAAACCAAACATATATTGATGTCATAATCATACCTAACACTATTATGGAATACAATTCCAAAAGACATTAGAGAAGCCAGTTCACTGAATATATTTAAAACCAAATTAAAAACATTTTTATTCTCATTAGCCTTTGAAAGGAGATAAAAATGGGGTCACAATTCAGGAACCAGGAATGTGCACTGTTTTTATTTTTATTTTATTGTATTTCTGTTTTTATTTTTTATTTTATTGTATTTCAAATTTCACCTTATTTCTTGCACTTCAAAAATTCTATGCATAATGAAATATTTTAATGTGCGCTGTTTTTATTTTTATTTTATTGTATTTCTCTCAAATTTCATTTTATTTCTTGATGTATAATCAAATCTTAATTTATTATATATTGTATTTTTTCAATCAATGTGAAGCACTTTGGGCAACAATTTCTGTATGAAAGGTGCTATACAAATAAAGTTTATTATTATTATCCATACCTTTTCCGAAACTTTTGCCCATATGAGTAATCAGGAAAGCAAACGTCAAAGAGTGTGTGATTTGCTGAATGCACTCGTCACACCAAAGGAGATTTCAAAAATAGTTGGAGTGTCCATAAAGACTGTTTATAATGGAAAGAAGAGAATGACTATGAGTAAAACTATTAGGAGAAAGTCTGGAAGATACTATTAAAGAAGAATGGGAGAAGTTGTCACCCAAATATTCGAGGAACACTTGCGCAAGTTTCAGGAAGCGTGTGAAGGCAGTTATTGAGAAAGAAGGAGGACACATAGAATAAAAACATTTTCTATTATGTACATTTTCTTGTGGCAAATAAATTCTCATGATTTTCAATAAACTAATTGGTCATACACTGTCTTTCAATCCCTGCCTCAAAATATTGTAAATTTTGCTTCCCCACCCTGTACACTGTCAGCACGTTTTGAAGATTTTCTTATTGAGCAAATGATTGAATTTTTATGAATATTTAAAACAAATCCCACATTCAGAACGCTCACCACAGACACGTCAGGGGTTAAAGGGTTTGAAATGGA
The DNA here is from genome assembly GCF_902148855.1 of Sphaeramia orbicularis. Taxonomy (NCBI): domain Eukaryota; kingdom Metazoa; phylum Chordata; class Actinopteri; order Kurtiformes; family Apogonidae; genus Sphaeramia; species Sphaeramia orbicularis. The sequence continues at coordinate 8,114,263 of NC_043975.1, read as the reverse complement.
ATATGTAAAGGACTCATTTTCAGTATTATTATCTCTTTTTTTAAGTGCTTATACAGGGTGGAGAAGCAAAATTTACAATATTTAGAGGCAGGGATTGAAAGACAGTGTATGACCAATTAGTTTATTGAAAGTCATGAGAATTTATTTGCCACAAGAAAATTGACATAATAGAAAATGTTTCTACTCGACAGGGTGGGGAAGCAAAATTTACAATGAACATTTAGTTGTTTTTTCTCAGCAGGCACTACGTCAATTGTTTTGAAACCAAACATATATTGATGTCATAATCATACCTAACACTATTATCCATACCTTTTCAGAAACTTTTGCCCATATGAGTAATCAGGAAAGCAAACGTCAAAGAGTGTGTGATTTGCTGAATGCACTCGTCACACCAAAGGAGATTTCAAAAATAGTTGGAGTGTCCATAAAGACTGTTTATAATGGAAAGAAGAGAATGACTATGAGTAAAACTATTACGAGAAAGTCTGGAAGATACTATTAAAGAAGAATGGGAGAAGTTGTCACCCAAATATTCGAGGAACACTTGCGCAAGTTTCAGGAAGCGTGTGAAGGCAGTTATTGAGAAAGAAGGAGGACACATAGAATAAAAACATTTTCTATTATGTACATTTTCTTGTGGCAAATAAATTCTCATGATTTTCAATAAACTAATTGGTCATACACCGTCTTTCAATCCCTGCCTCTAAATATTGTAAATTTTGCTTCCCCACCCTGTATGTGGTTCTAACATGTATTTCTTTATATTTCTTCTTTATAGTTCTTCAGCAGTGGAGGACACGCATTGAAATGTGTTCCCGACAAAATGGCGGTCATATAGAACGTATTATATAAATAAAAATGGTTTATGTCAAGAAACGTTTATTTTTTCCTATGTATGGAGACTTATGGGACACCCTATATTTGAATATATGCCAAAAAACAAACATATTAAACAAAATGCATCGACTGCAGATTCCTCAAACTCCCTGACCTTTCCACCCACACTGATTTTTTTTAATCAAATGTGAACCATATCTTTATCGTGCAACAGTTTTTCTCATTTGCCAAACATTAGTTAATCCTGTTGTATTATACATGTTGTACTTATCTTCTATTTATACTATTTATGTATATTTCTATTTTTTATGGGGAGTTGGCTTCGGTTGATGTTGATGAGGTCTTACTTCTTTATTCCCTTTCACATATATTGGTCTTATCTTCTATATTTTACCATTTTGCTGCTCTTTCATGTTCCAAAATACTAATTTATCTTTTTTTTTTACTGTTAATATTGTTCTGTTTTTGCCATAATTCCATACATTTCATTGGTATGGGACTAAAATAAGAGTTTATGCAACGTTTCTCTGTTTTCAATCATCATTTTTTGCATTAATATAAACTTTTTAAACAGTTTTATGATCATGTATGACAGAAAAAGACCAGAAATGTCTTCGCTTAACAGCTAATCTACAATATTAAAGCATTTGTAAAAGATACATAAAGACACTTGTAGTCTTTTTAGTTTAGTTTATGTTATTTCAGACACAAACATAACACAAAACATACGGGGAAAAAAAAAAAAAAAATAGAAAAATAACTCAATCTCAATTTGTAATTTGTTAATTTGAACAGTTTCTCGTGTAATTTTTCCAAAAACGGGATGTGTATCGAGCAGGTTTTCCATCAGCTTGGACTGGGTTTATTTATTTTCTGCCCCATTATCCTGTTATTCACTGAAAAAAAATCAATAACACTGGTCGACAGTGTTGTGGAAAATATCTGCTTCAGGGATAAAATGAGCTAAATCTGCACAATTTAATGAGATGAAGTGGAAAATAATTGCTGTTTGGCTGATGTTTTCAGGATATATATTTACACCCGTATATAAATATAGTTTCATGTACAGTTATACCACAGATTTATAGACTTCTCTTACACTAGAGGGAATCTGAAAGGTGAATGGATCCTGATGCAGATAATGATCATGATTAGAAGCAGAAGTTGTAGCTCGGAGACAAACATTTAGAGCAAAATACATTCTCTCATTAATTCCTAGAATTACAGGTCCACCGATTTTTTTATTTATTTTTTTGTTTGTTTGTTTTTTTTTAAGGCTGATGCCAATTTTTAAAAACTTGGTCAGATGATTTTTGAGGCCGATATTTAAGACTAATTTTTTTTTTTTTTTTTAAAGCACATTGGCTGTAAAATACAACTGAAACACTCAGATAATTAAGATTTTTATACAACAATATAAATTAAATTATTAACACAAGTACACATAGTACTCTTTTAATATATATTGAACTTCAAGTGCTGCCCACACAGGTGCCTGACCACATATCCTAAAACATTTTTACTACTAATCAAATATCAGCTACGAAAAAAAAAAAAAAAAAAGGTTGATGGCCGATGTTGAAAAAAAAAACAAAAAACGATACATCAGCTGGTCGATATATCGGTCTAACTCTACATAGACTCACATTTTGAACCAATACTGTCCTGAAAACTACAACAAACTGGACCTTATTTTTTTCTTTATGATGCAAATTGCGTAAAGCGTCACTACTTTTATACTGGAAGCATTTTCCTCAAGCACCAGTGAAAAATACGTGACAGTGATTTAATATGCTTCTACTGAAAAGTCATTGACCAATTAGAATCAAGTATACAAGCATACTTCCATGACCTGCCCACACTAATACAGATATTTTTCTTTACATTTGGACTTCTTGTCCACACGTAAACAGCGTTTTAAGTCACAAAAACATACGTCAGTGATGTCAAGTCCCATTTTACTCACGTCTATTATGTGTTTGTATGATGAAGCTAAACCTGAAACATTAAATCCAGGTGTATAAATCAGTGTATGACTTTATAGCACCGCATTATGCAATAACGGTGCAATAAGTAGTAATGTAATATTTTTTTTTACCTCATTATGTAATAAAACTGCATTTTATAATAACATGTCACATTTTGTAATAAAATTCTTGAACGCATTTTGTAAAAAACTTTGCCGCATTTTGTAGTAACTTATTACACATCACAAAATGTGGGTGTAGCACTCCTTTTTTTAAGGATATGTAATAATTTGGTGCATTATGTGATAAACAATCAAAATTTACGCATTGACTGGAAAAACCATCATACCAGCAGAACAACAGTAAGCATTCAGGTCATATGGAACTAAAACAATAAAACCTATGAATATACAAGAGAACAGCTGGAGAAGAACTGTCCACTGGAGTGACCTCAATGCATGAAAGGGTTAAACAAAAAAGTTTTTTTTTCTTGAATATTGTCTTTATTAGAGTATGTTAAAATGTGAGAAAACATCATATTAGCTGCATTAAAAATGTGTTTTTTCCATAGTTTTCATACAGTATATCAGTAAATATGTTTCTTTGCTTCAAAAATTCAATGTATGGTGTCCAGCTGAATGGACATTTTTGCAACTCCCTGAAAAATAGGTTCATAAAAAAAAAAAAAAAAGTAATTGTTTTTTTTAATGCCTAGAGGAAAAAAATCTTGATTAAGGCTCTCATAATTCATGCATGAAAGGGTTAATTTGAGAATTTCTTATAAATTTAGATCACAACTTGTTAAAGTGTGATAGTTGGTCCTGAAGTCAGACCAGTTTAGAACCACTGCTCTATTCACACACATCACGTCGCTTTTTCTGCATCGTACACATTGGATTTTATTGCGAGTTTTGATTTCCTGCTTCAGCCGAGCACGGACGAGCAGATGAGAGACACGGACAGGACGGAGTGGGACGAGAAAAAGAAAAAGAAAAACGAGACGCCGTGAAATGAATCAGAGAAAGTGAAGAGCTGACGAAGTTCAGATCCGAAGCTGTGACTGTTACACCGGCTGTGGTGTGTGTGTGTGTGTGTGACAAAACTCCACTGAAGAATTATATCAGTGACGAGACCCAAATGTGAAAAGTCGCCCAAACTAAACCCAGACAGCGTGTTTTAACCCTTTCATGCATGAATTATGACAACCTTAATTAAGATTTTTTTCCAGAGTGTTTTTATTTCTCTTTAAGCATGAAAAAAAGACAATGCGATTGATTTTTTTTTTTTTTTTTAATAAATCTATTTTTCATGGAGTTCCAAAAATGTCCACTCAGCTGGACACCATGCGTTAAATTTTTGAAGCAAAGACACATACAGGGTGGGGAAGCAAAATTTACAATGAACATTTAGTTGTTTTTTCTCAGCAGGCACTACGTCAATTGTTTTGAAACCAAACATATATTGATGTCATAATCATACCTAACACTATTATCCATACCTTTTCAGAAACTTTTGCCCATATGAGTAATCAGGAAAGCAAACGTCAAAGAGTGTGTGATTTGCTGAATGCACTCGTCACACCAAAGGAGATTTCAAAAATAGTTGGAGTGTCCATAAAGACTGTTTATAATGGAAAGAAGAGAATGACTATGAGCAAAACTATTACGAGAAAGTCTGGAAGTGGAGGAAGCAACAAAAACGTACCAAAGCTTTTATTAAAGCTCTCAAATCCAAAATCCTAAAGCAGGGGTGTCAAACTCATTTTCTTCCGGGGGCCACATTCAGCCCAATTTAATCTGAAGTGGGCCGGACCAATAAAATAACACCATGATAGCCAAAAAATAATGACAACTTCAAATTGTTTTAGTGCAAAAAACATGATATTAAATTATGCCAATATTTACGTTTCCAAACTATCCAAACAAAAAGGATGTGAATAACCTGAAAAAAATGAAACTTGTAAAGAAATATAAGTACAATTTTATCAGTATTATGCCTCCACTTATCATTTATACACATGCATTATAGATCAGATCTACAAATACAAAAAAAAAACATTTAATATTTAATAACAGGCAGAATATTGTTAAAATTGCACTTAATTTTCTGTAGACGTTTCAGGTTGTTCATATTTGTTCAGGTTATTTACATTTTATTGTTAAAGGATCGTTTGTTAATGTAAACCTTTTCATAATTTAATGTTTTTTCTACTAAATCAAAGAGAAAAAAATGGTGTTGTCATTATTAATTGGTTGTTATGATATTATTTTTGAGTTTGATACCCTAACTTGCACTTTGTAAATTCATCCCGCGGGCCGGATTGGAATCTTTGGTGGGCCGGATTTGGCCCCCGGGCCGCATGTTTGACACCTGTGCAGTAAAGGGAAAATCTTTAGCTTTTTTTTTTTTTTTTACATTAAACAGTCATCTTGATTGGAAACTGCAAAATGCAAGTTTTTTCAGAGACATTTTTAAAATTATTTTCATTTATTTATTTTTTTAATGGAATATCCTTTGCAATGAACAGCATTTTTTTTTTTAATTAAAACTGTCAAACTTTAGTCTCCTACAGAGGATAAAAATGCATTGCTGGGTCTCAGGAGGACATGGAACTAAAACAACTAAACCCATGAATACACGAGAGAACAGCTGGAGAATATCTGTCCACTATGTGTCCACTATGCATGACAGGGTTAATATCCTGACATGATGAAACCACAGCTGTCCATGCAGAACAGCGCTAACACACACACACACACACACACACACACACACACACCAACACCGCTGCACAATTAGGCTAATGACCAGATCCAGGTATATGTGACAATCTTTCCACTTCGTCTGCGTGTTGCTTAGCAACCACTCTGCTAAATGTGACAGAAGAACTACAACACACGGTGGGAGAAAGTTTATTTGTTATCGGTGCATTATTGCATTGTTGTTACTGTGTTTTATAGCTATAATTCGGAACTGTTTTGTGAAAGCATTGACACTTGAAGCTGATTTACAGTGATTTTCCCACTGCTAAAGCTTCATGTGATGGATTTCAACCTCCCTATCACTGGAAATCACAGCCTCTCTCAGATTAGTGCTTCATTAAGTGTCACAAATAGCCGTTATGGCGGTTTACGGTGACAATAAACACAACATATTTAGGTTTGGAGCCAAAAAAAAGGAGCCTGAAGTGTTCACTTTGACTGAACTATAGGAAACTGAAGCAGGATGTTTCTACTGATTCTTGCTTTTTTTTTTTATCCCTCGATTGAATAATTAATCACGACAGTTAATCTGTTGATTATTCAGGGGTGGAAATATCTGCTGGCAGCAAACAAATGAACAGTTCATTTAAGGCACATTGTTGCAGTTCTCGCATATTCATCATCAGGGTGCGATTTGTTGGGGGACGACGACAACCAACCAATGTAAATAACAGGCAGGTTGGGACAGTTTTCTTGCACCTATATCCTACATTATTGGCACTAACGTTCACCTGAACCGAACTGTCGCAGTCTCAGAATTTGCGAACGTCCCAATGCACTGGGGTGCCATGAAGGGGGGGGGGGGGGGGGGGGGGTCGGCATGACATGATTTTTACAAGTTTTACTGTGGCTGTTTTCAGTCTGAAAACAAAGCTAAGCTAACAGAGCTAAGGCAACAGAGCTAAGCTAACAGAGCTAAGGCAACAGAGCTAAGCTAACAGAGCTAAGCTAACAGAGCAATATTGTAAACTATCAGCTGATATGAAGATTATAAGACACAGAGTTATTTGGAGCGACGATTAAAATAAGCATCTATAGCATCTATTTGATAGTTTTAAGTGTGTTTTGGTTCTAGACTCCCCCTGCTGGTGAGTTGCTTCATTAAGTGTCACAATGCCAGTGTTATGCCAGTTTACAGTGACAGTAAACACAACATATTTAGGTTTGGAGCCAAAAAAAAGGAGCCTGAAGTGTTCACTTTGACTAAACTATAGGAAACTGAAGCAGGATGTTTGTACTGATTCTTGCTTTTTTTTAATCCCTCGATTGAATAATTAATCACGACAATTAATCTGTTGATTATTCAGGGGTGGAAATATCTGCTGGCAGCAAACAAATGAACAGTTCATTTAAGGCACATTGTTGCAGTTCTCACATATTCATCATAAGAGTGCGATTTGTTGGGAGGTGGGGGGTGGGGTGGAATCAACACCCCCCCCCCCCCCCCCCCCCGATTTTTACATCCCTACTTCTGCTCAATTAATTTCATCCTCTGGGGTGGGCAACCAACTAATATAAATAACAGGCAGGTTGTGGCAGTTTTCTTCCATCTATATCCTACATTACTGGCGCTAATGTTCACCTGAATTCACGAACGTACCCATGCACTGGGGTGCTGTAAGGGGGGGGGGGGGGGGCATGGCAAATTCATGGGGCCCAGCATTTGTGTGTCCAGTGGATACAGGTTAGAAATTATGTAGGGAGCACTTTAAGGAAAACTAACACCACAGGGCCTTTAACCAAAGCATCAGAAAGTGCCCAAATGGGATGAGAACCATTAAGAAACAACTATTACAGTCAAAGAAAAGAAGTGATAAAAGTAGAAGCTGTTGTTTTCTCCTCTGGACTCAGCTGTAAATGTAACGAATGGAGTTTGATGCTGAAATGTCAGTGTTTCTTCTACACGGGCGAGTTTGAATATGAGGCTTATGAAGGTATAAAATTATTATGGGATGTTCTTATCTTTGCTAAGCTACCGTTTGTTGATACTCAGTTCAGACTAAACCGTGACGCTTCTGACCTTGTTTGTCGGATTCAAACAAATCTTTAGTTCAGCTACTGACAACACAAACCAAACATAAAACAGATGATTAGTGGTTTTACTGTGGCTGTTTTCAGTCTAACAACAGAGCTAAGCTAACAGAGCTAAGCTAACAGAGCTATAATGTAAACTGTCAGCTGACGTGAAGATTATAAGACAGTGTTTTTATGTTCGACTGTTAAAATAAGCATCTGTAAGTTTTAGTTTGAAGAAGAAAACTTGATGATACTGTAATACAGATGAGCGGAATCAATTAGCTTTATACTTTATTTAGCAACCGATACAGTCTGCGGGTACATAACATTGATTAACTGGTGGTTTTGATAGTTGTAAGTGTGTTTCTGTACTAGACTCCCCCTGCTGGCGAGAGTTTGGAATATCAATACTACATAAAACCACTTAAAAGTCGTATTTATTATTAACTTCTATTTATTTTGTGTGGTGTAATGCTGCTAATTTCACTTAAACACATAATTTAGGTACTTGATCCACTATAGCACCTTTGGGGTTTGGATTGTTGATCAAATTAAAAAAAAATACTATTATTAGGAAGTACTTTAGGCTGTCAAAACTCATAATGAGAGCCAAAACACTGAGACTAAACATTTAATCATATAATTAGAAAATATTAAATTAAAAATAGAAACCAGGGCTTTAACTAATTAACTTTTTTTTTCATTTTTTAAATTTTATCTGCCTCTAAAACTTAGTCATGAGAGAATGTGAAAATCCAAAAGGCAAGTTTAATTAATTTATTAGAGCATCTTCTTATAACACGATGAAATGTAATCATGACACTATCCATCAGACAGACCCAGGCGAACACAATCGTCTCTGATGTGATTAATTGGCTTTGTCGAAATAAAACATGATTCTGTTTGTCAACAGATACAAGCGCCACCCTCGACACGCTCATTAGAGTACGCTGATTAGTTAATTCGTTTTTAACGCGGAGACAAATCTAGAAGGAGGTGAGGTTTAACCCTTTATCAGCCAAGTGACTATTTTTGGTCATTTCAGCATACATTACAAGACAGTGACAGCAGTAAGTGACATTCTTTTCACTTTACATGTGTTTTTCTTGTATTTTTTAATATATACTTCTTAAATTTGTAAAAAATTTTTGGGCACTTATGGGTAAGGAACCAAATATGGTAACTTCACTAAGCTTGATTTTCTACATAATAACCTTTTTTTTTTTTTTTTTAAATTTCACTAAAGTAATCAAGTCTTGTTCTGTCCTCCAATAACACACTATGGTTGAAATGTTGAATTTCAGAGTATGTCTATGAGTGCTCTGTTTTAGCCTCTTACGGGTAAGGAACCAAATATGGTAACTTCACTCACCTTGATATTCTACATAACAATAAAATTTTTTGTAAAGTTTCACAAAGGTAAAAAAGTTACCTAACACACTAACATTGAAATGTTGAATTTAAGCCTGGTTGGTGTCATTATCCTCCCGAGACCCTGGAGAGTAAAAGTTGTGGCTTTTGTACGTTAACCCTTTATCAGGTGAATGACTATTTTTGGTCATTTCCACACACATTACAAGACAGTGACAGCAACAGTTACAGTGATGACAGTGTATCAACAATCTCAGTTTTCTATTTTTTTTTTTTTTTTTTTTTTCCGGCCACTTATGAGAAAGGAACCAAATATGGTAACTTCACTAAGCTTGATTTTCTACATAATAACTTTTTTTAAATTTCACTAAAGTAATCAAGTCTTGTTCTGTCCTCCAATAACACACTATGGTTGAAATGTTGAACTTCAGAGTATGTCTATGAGTGCTCTATTTTGGCCTCTTATGGGTAAGGAACCAAATATGGTAACTTCGTTGACCTTGATTTTCTACATAACATCAAAAAATTGTTAAAAATTTCACAAAAGTAATACAGTCTTGTTATGTCCTCCAATAACACACTATGGTTGAAATGTAAAATTTCAGAGTATTTCTATGAATGCCCTGTTTTGGTCTCTTACCGGTAAGAAACCAAATATAGTAACTTCGTTGACCTTGATTTTCTACATAATAACCTTTTTTTTTTTTTTTTTTTTAAATTTCACTAAAGTAATAAAGTCTTGTTATGTCCTCTGATAACACACTAAGGTTGAAATGTTGAATTTCAGAGTATTTCTCAGGTAAGTGACTATTTTTGGTCATTTCCACATACATTACAAGACAATCACAGTGAAATACATGTTCCTTTCACCTTACATGTGTTTTTTCATGTATTTTTTATATATACTTCTTATATTTTTTATTTATTTTTTGGCCTCTTATGGGTAAGGAACCAAATATGGTAACTTCATTGACCTTCATTTTCTACATAACATCAAAAAATTGTTAAAAATTTCACAAAAGTAATACAGTCTTGTTCTGTCCTCCAATAACACACTATGGTTGAAATTTAAAATTTCAGAGTATTTCTATGGATGCCCTGTTTTGGTCTCTCACCGGTAAGAAACCAAATATAGTAACTTCGCTGACCTTGATTTTCTACATAATAACCTTTTTTTTTTTTTTTTTTTTTAATTTCACTAAAGTAATAAAGTCTTGTTATGTCCTCTGATAACACACTAAGGTTGAAATGTTGAATTTCAGAGTATTTCTCAGGCAAGTGACTATTTTTAGTCATTTCCACATACATTACAAGACAATCACAGTGAAATACATGTTCCTTTCACCTTACATGTGTTTTTTCATGTATTTTTTATATATACTTCTTATATTTTTTATTTATTTTTTGGCCTCTTATGGGTAAGGAACCAAATATGGTAACTTCATTGACCTTCATTTTCTACATAACATCAAAAAATTGTTAAAAATTTCACAAAAGTAATACAGTCTTGTTCTGTCCTCCAATGACACACTATGGTTGAAATTTAAAATTTCAGAGTATTTCTATGAATGCCCTGTTTTAGTCTCTTACCAGTAAGAAACCAAATATAGTAACTTCATTGACATTGATTTTCTACATAATAACCTTTTTTTTTTTATTTCACTAAAGAACTAAAGTCTTGTTATGTCCTCCGATAACACACTAAGGTTGAAATGTTGAATTTCTGAGTATTTCTCAGGCAAGTGACTATTTTTGGTCATTTCCACATACATTACAAGATAATCACAGTGAAATACATGTTCCTTTCACCTTACATGTGTTTTTTTTTTTTTTTTTTTTTTTTGTACTTTTTATATATACTACTTGTATTTTTTAGTCATTTTTGGCCACTTATGAATAAGGAACCAAATATGGTTTATTTACTTTAAATGCATTGGGCTGTTGTATATGTCCTGTTTGTGTGTGTGTGTGTGTGTGTGTGTGTGTGAGTGTGTGTGTGAATGGTGTAAGATTAATGTAAAATAATTAAAACTGTAATGTAATATAGAGGAGACCCCAGGAAGAATAGCAACTGAATCATCAGTTGCTAATGGGGATCTTAATAAATGAAATGAAATGAAATATGGTGACTTCACTAACCTTGATTTTCTACATAATAATCTTTTTTGAAAAATTTCACTTAACCCTCTGGTATCCCATCCCATCCCTTACTAAGCACCAAGTGTGCCTTTTTGGCACATTTGTGGAATAATGGGAAAAAAATTCATACAGCTTGTTTTCATTTCTTTTACACTATTTTCTTTCATCAACTTGAGCCATAAATAAAAATACTAAATACTCAATAACTGTCACATTTTTTAACCCTTTAAATGCGGTGTTTGTAATGTAAACAAACCATTTTTTTGGATGCAAAAAAAAAATAATAAATTTTTTTTTCAATATACTACATAAAAAGTGGATCACATATTATTTGATTTTTTTCATCCTGGCATATGTCAGTGATTAACTCCAACATTGGTTACTTTGCGTTATTATTTTTGGCGCTAGGTCAAATGTTCAAAAATACTAGCATCTGTCACCAAATGTGCCAAAAAGGCACACCTATAAATCAAACTATTAAATACATATTAATTTATTTTTCTGCTCTAATTTGATTTTATTTTTGTAAATCAAAATAATCATTCATTTTAGATTTTTTTTAACCCTTTATACATTCTCTTTTCATCATGATGTTACTACATTTTTTGATTCAAAAAACACAAAATATGATTTTTTTCCCTAAATACTACATAAAAATTGGATCACATATTTGATTTTTGCAGCCTGGCATATGTCAATGATTAACAGCAACATTAACAACGTTAATAAATTAATTCAGACACTCACCTCTCAAATGAAGCCCAGATATCAGTAAAAGCAGGATTTATGCCTTAATGGCTTTCAGATCAAAGACAGTGGTTCTAATAAAGGAAATAGTGCGTTTTAGGCACACTTGGGAGAAAGATGCTAGTCTTGTAATTTTCTTTTGTTTACAATGTGCACATTTTAGTTGGTGGCCAGAATTTTAAAGATCAGGCAAAAATGAACGATTTTTGAATTCTAACCTTATTTAAATTGTTAAAAATAAAATTAAGTTTTTGTAACACGAAGTGCAAAGTGTGCCTAAAAGGCGCACTCGGATACCAGAGGGTTAAGTAATAAAGTCTTGTTACGTCCTTTAAAAACACACTACGGTTGAAATGTTGAATTTCAGAGTATTTCTACGAGTGCCCTCTAAAGGGTTAAGTAAAGAAGTTGTTTCCTTTACTTTAGGACAGAGTGAAATATGTTTGGACAGGAGTGGGATCGTTAAAAAGCCAAACCGGAGAGAGAGAGAGAAAGCAAGCTAGCGTTGGCGGAGGAGTTTGAGAGGTTGAATAATTAAAAAGGTCAGGCTACCTGCCTGCTGTGTGTCGCTTCACACACACATTATTTCTGAGCGAGCCGCACTAGCAGACGGGGGCTAAGACTGGAGCGACAAGTCATTCGGGGGAGTGATCATTTTCCCTGGAACACAGTGTAGTTTGTGAACTAATTGGGTGAATCCATAATTAATTTGCTGACATTAAGCCTTGGGGTCTGCTCCAATAAGACTCTACTTTCGAAGGATGTGAAGGAAGTGCTACTGAAGCCTCGGGCTGGCTGCGAACAGCGAGGTGGAAGCGAAGGGAGGGGGTGGGTAGGTGGGTGGGTGGGTGGGGGCTCGTGTTCGGATGCCTCCCAGTGCAGATTGTGACATTAAGAGGAGATAACGAACAACAACGTGCTGCATAACCCCGACAGATAAACACTGTGACAGATACGTTCAACAAATCCGACACTCGACATGTTTTTCAATCACATTAGAACCGTTTTACAACCACTTTTCTATTTCTCTGTTCCAACTTCCACGACAGCAGATGTATTTAAAGGTAGGGTAGGCGATGTTTTCCTGGAGCATTTTTTATTATATTGCTTCAAATCCCCTTCACACCCCATATTGCAACCAATTAATTGAACTGATGCTGTGCAGCGTTCAGGAACCCTCGGGAACAAGTGTTGCACGTTACGGTACTAGGGGAAGTCTGAAGAAAAGGGTTTGGACTTTTGAATTGTGTGTTTTCTAAAAGTAGCTTGCTCAAGACCTTTTTCCAGGATCTCCTACCCCACCTTTAACTGCAGTTACGTTTATGTTTATGTTTATGTTACGCATTTGGCAGACGCTTTTTTCCAAAGCGACTTACAGGGGAAAACCAATTAAATCACTCAATCAATCAAATTTTATTTATATAGCGCCAGATCACAAAAAAGTTATCTCTTGACATTTTATATATAGAGTTGGTCAAAACCAGACTCTAAGTCAATTCTACAGAAACCCAACAGAATCCTCCTGGAGCAAACACTTGTGACTGGTGACAGTGGCGAGGAAAAACTTCCCTTTAACAGGCAGAAACCTGGAGCAGACCCAGACTCCTGGAGGATGGACGACTGACAGGACCAGTTGGGGTTAAAGAGAGAGAGTAGAGAAGGGGAAAAAGAGAGAGCGATAGAGATAGGGACTGGGGGAGAGGGGGAGAAGGGGGGAGTAGGGGGAGACACATGGAGGCGGTTGAGGATAAGTGAGTGGTGATGATGAGGGCAGGGAAGAGGCCGGACCACCGCAGCAGGTCCAGAGATAATCGTGAAAGAATCTGTGGTTATCCTGGGAAAAACCTTATTAGAATATTTAAAATGGAATGTTTGAAAGTGCTAGGACAGGAGGTGCTCTCGGAAGAGCTGGGTCTTCAGGAGCTTCTTGAAGATAGGCAGGGATGACTCTGTTCTTGTAGCACTTGGTAGAGCGTTCCACCAACGTGGAACGACCCATGAAAAGAGCCTGGATTGTCTTGTACAAGGTCTGGGGACCACCAGACTACGTTCCCCAGACGAGCGGAGTGGTCGTGGGGCGACATAAGCTTTTATTAGTGCACCTAAGTAGACAGGAGCAGACCCACGGAGAATTTTGTAGGCTAGGATTAAAGATTTGAATTTGATGCGGGCAGCTATGGGTAGCCAGTGTAACTCAATGAGTAAGGGGGTGACATGTGCCCTTTTAGGCTGATTGAAGACCAGACGCGCTGCTGCATTCTGGACCATCTGTAGTGGTTTGACAACACAAGCTGGGAGGCCCGTTAGAAGAGCATTGCAGTAGTCAAGACGGGAGATAACCATAGTCTGCACCAGGAGCTGGGTGGCCTGTTCGGTTAGGTATGGCCTGATCTTTCTTAGGTTGAACAGAGTGAAACGGCATGATCGGGTGACAGAGGCAACGTGATCCGTGAAGGTCAACTGATTACTGCAGTTACGTGAACAACACTTCAAAACGTTCCAACAGTTATGGGTTTGTTTGTTTTTTTGACTTGTATAAGCAGTTTCCTCCGTAGTCGCTTTTCCATTGGACATGTACACAAAACTTTACTGATATTTACTAAATGTCGAAAAAACGTCTTGTATTGTTTGTTCAACTGACTAAAAACATGAAAAATAGCATTTGTTATTATATACTAGAAATTACAGCAAATCTATGCATTTGACAACATGCACAGTAAATTTGCCAGTGTAAAAAATGCAGTGTCAAAGTATTTTAATTCTTTCGGAGTTATTTCAACAATGGACAGAGTAAAATTTAACGAGATAACTTCCAGTGTTGGTGAAAATAATTGGAGTTAACAGAGGTTTTACACTGTCAGTGTCATATATTCAGTGTTAAAGTAAATTAACTCTCTCAAATTTAATTCAACACCAATAAGAGCAAGATACCTTTCAGTGTTAAAAAATAATGACTCTGAAAAGCCCCGCCCACCAACCCCCGTGCTCAAACTGTGTGAGAAGTTGGACTCTGGCATCGTCATCTTCCTCGCATCGAAAAACTGCGTTTGTAATTTTGTGTAAATAAACTATGGCTTTTGTTATTTCATCCAAGCAGAATCTGTGCAAGAATAAAGTTACGTCATCGTTGTCAATGTTGGGTACGTGTTTTCAAATACAATTTCAAATGGAAAACGTGATATTGGGTCGGTGGCTTTCATTTTACATGTCATTTTATGTTTACTTTTAATTGCGGTATTTCATTTTTACTTGGAATAAATTGGGAACAGAAATAATGTTATCTTTTTTTTCACCCCTGCAGACACTGGGACTATAGTACACCATATGTAACACTGGTAGGAGGAAGTTAGAAATCAACACTCTTTGGAGTAATTTATTAACTCTTTCAGTGCCATGGGCCGATTAAATCGGCTTTACGAATACAACCTTTAAAGTGCCATGGGCCGATCAGATCGGCTTTGGAGAACACGCCAAATTTGTGTACAAACAAACCATCCACCCCCATTTCTTTCTCACATTTCGATGACGTTCTTTCTGTGTCCCCCTTTTGAGACCAGACGGGAATTTGAGGTCACGCGACCGAATAAATTATGCAAATTACGATCAATAATGAATCGGCTGCGTCCAGTACGTTTTGAATCTAAGTAGCAATCGGTCGGATGTTACCGAGTGGTTTTTGACCAAGGAAGAGCTCGCGTTTCGTTTTCTGCTTGGGAAATTTTATGAATGAATTTATGAATGAAATCATATGCAAATTAGATGGCCATTTTGTAGTAATGTCGTAAACACAGCGATCTGTCAAAACAGTCCCATCTGCTAGAAAATGAGTTCTGATGACGATTCAGACTTCGATTATAAAAACGACGCGAAATACTGAAAAACGGCCAAATTCTGTGGCACTTTTAAGGCTTATTAGCCCCTTAACTGTCTGGCACCGAAAGAGTTAATTAACATGTAGTGTTAAGTAGGTTTAACACTGGAAAAGTTATTTCTTAACACTTAACTCTTCAGTGTTGAATGTGAATAACACTATGGGTGTTACTTCTCACATAGTGTAAAACTTGATTGACACTAATAAGTGTAGTGTAGTGTAAAATATTAACTCTTACTAGAGTAAAGTTGACTCTGGAAATGTAACTCTATGTTCAGTGTAAATTTTACACTTTGTAGATAGGGACCATATGTTCACTGAGGTAGTGTTAAAATTAACTCTTTAAGTGTTATATAAACACTAGTGATTTTACTGTGTGGGACTGACAAATGTTTTGGCAATTTAATGTAACTGTAGTAATGCGAATACAGCAGGGAAGAGGGAATTAAGAGGATTGAAACCGTTCTTTAACAGTTTTTTCCAGTTCTGTCACAAAGAGCATTTGACCGGTGTAAAATAAATTTACTGCATCCATTCAGAAGTGAAAAATAAAGCAAATGTCTGGGAGAGAATTCAATTTAGATGCTGCAATATCCCAATGTTCACTTCATTAACAGTAGTTGCTTTTCCATTGGACATCTTAGGAAAACTTTACCAAGATTCACTAAATGTCGAAAAACAGAAGTGCATAATGTCGTTTTTTCCATCAAATCACAAATGCGATGATTTGTTTATTTATTAGCGCGAGATGACACGAGAAGTCATTCCACAAACATGGCGACAAACGTAAATATGGTGTTGATTGACAGATATATTCATTATTATTATTATATATTACCCGTCTATCTCGTACTAAATTAAAAAATGATCGGGTTTCCTGCTGTGTCCACACATACCGCCACATTATTTCTTCTTCTTCGCTTGTTGTAACGTACGTCAACATCCAGTTTTTTAATTCACCTGACTCTAGTTGCGAAAAAAAGGTCTTTCCATTGCAGTTTGGCGTGATACACCATTTGCGCTACACCCGAAAAACCACTTCTTCCCAGCGCAAAAACTTTTAATCGAAAAATGAGACTTTTGGCGTAATTGTCGTTTTTCCGTTAGGTAAATTTTTATGCGCAAGTTATATTTGCGCAAGTTGAGGGTCAATGGAAAAGCGACTAGTGTCTAATCTGCTGAAAATAGGACCAAGCAATTAAACAATGATTATTATTATCATTGGAGATGCACTGATATATAATTGGAACATCAGTATCACAATAGAATGTGTCATTTCAACAATTTCAGTGACTGATATTTATAGATACATGACTTTATTGTCATTCCACCACACATGAAAAAGAAACTGTATGTATATACTGTATATTTGCTTCCATTTCCTGTAGATTTGTACAAATGCCAAACTTGTATTTTTCATGTACATTTATATTTATTACTTTTATCTCTTCACACTTCATTTGTTTTTGTTTTTTTTTTTTTTGTTTGTTTTTTTTGCTGTTTTTCCAATTGAGCTATTGTGACCAAATAATTTATTTTGTGGATCAATAAAGTTTGTCTAAGGCTACGTTCAGACACCAGGTCTTAATGCACAACTCAGATTTTTTGGAGAAATCCGATTTTTGGCACCTTGATTTGTTTGGTGTCATTAACTGCTATTTTCAGCTTTCGCAAAAACCTTTATCATTATAATCTTTGGTATTAATGAAGATAATATGAGTTTGAAGTAAGAAACATAAAAACTATGAATAAAAATATTAAAAAATATATATTAAAGGTGCATTCGGTAGAAACAAAAATAACAAATAAGCTAAAAATATATGTAAAAGAGAGAGAGGGCCATATACTCGAATTGTACCAAACATTTCTATTGTTGGAACATTTCTGACTATATTTTGGAGCACTTCCTGGAAATTTTATTCTATGTATAACCTGTATTGAGAAAATTCCATTCATTTAATAGAAGATGGTTTGGTGTCCCTCCTGGAAGCCTGTTGGGTCACCTGCTATTTTGCCAGGATTTATTCTAACGGTTTAAGCCTTTAAATCACTATTAGTTGCTAATATTTTCTAATGGAATGCATTAATAAAAGCCTGTCACCGCCCCTCTCCATCTGTCTTTATTGATTAAGGTGTTTTTATTCTCATTTGTTGCATCTTGACACTAGTGATAAAACGCCTCCGATCGTACTTGAATAAGAACACGCCTAGCGATATTCAAGCACTAACTCACATTCACAGCATCGCCTTGTGAATCCTGATAAGAACCCAGCCCTTTGACTAGAAATTCATGTGACAACCATAAGATATATAGTGCCAATATGAGAGTTAATCAATCCACTCCACTCGTCTTGTATGACAGATAGTGTGATGTCATTGGATTTTGATCTTAGGACATGAATCTGGCCTTTTTTCATTCGATGACATTTTACCGACTGAATCATTAATGGAAAATAAACAGCAGATAAGTCAATTATGAAAATAATCTAGTGACAACTTGAGCAAAGTTTGGCCAAGGGGCAACAACAACAACAACAACAACAACAACAACAAGAGCTGATTTGTGTTTGACGCAGATGCATGTAATGTATTCAGACGGTTTTTTAAGACACTAAAACCAACAGAAATGAAAAAAAAAACAACTGTGATTGTCATTACTGTGCATACTATTATGATGCAGATTACAGCCCATAATATTCTGCCACTAAAATAACAAAAGTAAAAAGCAGTACAGGCTCGCACAATAATTTGGAACAAAACACTAAATCATTCCTTAAAGATGAAATGAATTGGGATTAGAGCGTTATGTAACTGAAAATATTTACACTGTACTTGAACAATCCTTCACAGCCAATCCGACCACATATTCAGCATGTGGGAAAAAATGCCCAAACCACACACAAACCACAGGGTTTTATCAATCACATTCACTGTGCTCTGGAAATATTTGGCCGACGTTGCATCTTTTTAGGAAAACAACGTTTGGAGTTATTGCCCTGAGTGATGAAATGATGAGTTCAAGTGCAGGCAGGATATTTTTATGTGGACAGTTAGAAAGATTAAGATTATCTAACTGGTTATTTTTAGTAAGCTGCCAAATTATATTTCATTGAGGGAAGCTGTAGATGAAATCTTTCAGTGAGTTGTCAAACGTAGCCTGTATTTATCTCTCCGCGCTGATGCTACAACCTCTTTGAATTCCAATGCAACGTCTCAATGTGAGTTCTCTGGTAATCCTTGTCGAGGCTCTAAAAACACGAAGCCCTCGATTTAAGATAGAGTTGGATAACTTCAGCGCTTACTTCTCTCGGCTTAATTTCCCAAAGGAGTCTGACAGGAAAATTGTGAAGAGAGTCAACTGTTAAAGTTATCTGACAGTGTGCAGCAGGAAAACAGCGATATCCATCCCTCTTACAGCCGATTCCTATCAGAAGCCGGAGTCTCAGCAGCTCTCAGCAGAGAATCTGAAATGAGAACCTTCTGGAAAGTCAAAGTTCTCAGCCAGGGTTTTCAACAGTGGTGATTTCTCACAGACTGGTAGGGAAGCCCGGCTTCCCCTAAAATTATGAGAATTAAATGGTTAAATATGTTCGGTTGTGTTGACCTTTTATTGACTACAAATGTGTTAGAACACGTTCATCTCAAAGATGAGTTCGCTCAGAATCAGTTTTATCACAAACCAACAGATTCCATGTTGTTCACTTCTCCTCCATTCCCGTGTCTCTGTTTTCTCATTCCATCTCTGCTCAGTGCATTTGTCCGTAGACTCTCAGCGTCCATGCACTTCAATGGGACTGAGTGGAACAGTTTTTTTCATTGCCTCTAAACTGGACAGTAATTGGATAAATGCCACCATGCTGTCCCGCCCCCGGACGCCGGGCGTCTCTGGGGGTGAATGGAGCTGTGGGCGGAGCTCGGCCGGGCTGGACGCCAGAATCCTACGTGCTGATTGGAGGATCAGTCGAAAGGCTGAATCCCGTTTGATAGACAGCTAGTTTCAGATCTACTCCTTCACTGACACAGTTCAGTTTAATACCGTTGCGCATTCTGCTGTGAAATCGAGAGAGAAACCACTACGAAATTACTCGTTCATTTCTTGCACTGTAAATAAAACACACTCATTGTACTTCCTTGTTTCAATTTCACATAATTTCAGCGTTTTCTTGTTTCAGTTTCATAATTTAATCATTTCTTGTTCGAGTTTAATATCGTTTTGTAGATAGTTAAATCAATCAAACTGTCGGTTAGGTCGGAGTGACAGGAGCATCTGTAGTTTAAAAGGCTGAAGTCTTACACCCACAACACACTGGGCCAAGGCCGTCTGAGCAGCCCAGCTCTGCTGGACATTCAGAGGACACTGGTCCAGTCCTGGAAAAGACGCCTACTGGTACGATAAGGTCACTGAGCATTCTTAAAAAGGAACGGAGGGACGAATATATGTTTAAATAACTTGAGAATTTTCTTTTTTTTTTTTTTTTTTTATGTAAGCCAACAATGAGCTTCCCTTGTCTGAAAGACGAGTAGGCGCTACTGTTTTTCAACCATGGGGTCGCCTGGAATTTAAATGGGGTCACCTGAAATTTCTAGTAATTAATAAAAATTAAAAAAAAAAAAAAAAAAACCTCACTCATAAAAAATATATACAGGAGTGTCAAACATGTGGCCCGGGGGCCAAATGCAGCCCGCCAAAGGTTCCAATCCGGCCCCTGGGATGAATTTGCAAAGTGCAAAATTCCACAGTCAAGGCTGTGGAACTCATCTTAGTTCAGGTTCCATGATCTACAGTCAAATAATAACAGCATAATAACCTACAAATGTACCTACAGAAGTGAAAAAAATAATATTACACTGTAACAAATTACTGTAAAAAACAGTAAATTTTGTACAGTATCATGCTGTTATTTGTAAATACAGTATAATGCTGTAAATAATGAGGTCTTTAAGGTGTAAATTTAATACAGTAAGCTACTGCAAAATTTGACAGTATTCTACAGTATTTGCTTCAGTTCCTCCACTGCTGTCCACCCAGAACTGCTCTGAACAAAATCATCTGGCATCAAATCCCACCAGCTCATTTAGAAAAGATTCAATCTAACGAATGTTAACTGTAGACTTGCTGCATCAAAGGTAAGTGGTTCTTTTTTGAAGCAGAAGGATAAAATAAAAAGAGAAAATAACTAAGGATGACTATTTTCACCTGGACTTAACCCCATACAGGCTGGGAACGGAGGTCACCTGATGCTTCTACTAACACTGCCAGAACTCCATCCTGCTCCAGTTGTTCATTTATAAAGGGAATTGTGATTTTATCAACATAACTGTGGCATTTTGGGTTCATTAACCCTTTCATGGATAGTGGTCACTCCAGTGGACAGCTATTCTACAGCTGTTCTCTTGTATATTCATGGATTTTGTTGTTCTTTTCTTTTTTTCTTTTTTTTTTTTTTTTTACACATATCTTTATTAAAGTTTTAAGACACTACATATCTTTTCTGGCATGAATTGGTAACATTATGCAGATCTCTCCTGAGCATAAACCCCCAGAATCACAACTCCTCCCCATAGTTTTCACACAATTTATCAGTAAATACATGTTTCTGTGCATCAAAAATTAAACGTGTGGTGTCCAGCTGGGTGGACATTTTTGCAACTTCATGAAAAGTACGCTCATAAGAATTTTTTTTCATTATTATTTTTTTTTTTTGTTTTTGTTTTTTTTATTTAATTTAATTTATTTTATTTTTAAATTTATTTTTCAGAAGAAAATTTTCAATCGCATTGTTTTTTTCATGCCCAAAGAGGAATAAAAACACTCAGGAAAAAAATTTGATTAAGGTTCTCATAATTTCTGCATGAAAGGGTTAAACATTAAATTGCCTCCATAAACTGCGTTCACACCGGACGCAACTTGCACAGTATAACACGCGTGATAATACTGCATATTTTGGGGTGCTAACCGTAATGTAGCAAACATGCAGCTAATTTAAGTTGAAGCATACTTGCTAGCTGCGAAGTGGACACCGTTAAACTAAACAGCGTGTCAATTTACATGGTTATATGTAATAATGTCATCTCTTGTTTGAGCATTTTCTAGCAATGTTCATGATTTTGTATTTTAAAATGTAACTTGAAATGTTAAAATCCTAGCTTTTCGCTGTTATACTGTAAATATTACACTAAATACGTTTTACAGTAATATATTGTTTCTTGGAATACGGTAGTTACTGTAAAATGCAAACAGTATTTTACTGTAAAAGGTACATTATGTACAGCCCAGTACTGTAATACTTTTTACAGTAAGAAACTGTAGTTGTAGATTACAGCAGAGATACTGTAGAATAACAGTAGCATACTGGCAACTCTAGCTGCCAGTATTTTACTGTTATTTAACGGTAAAATTTGTTACAGTGTACTCTATGCCTATAAATAATGACAACTTCAAATGTTTGTCTTTGTGCAAAAAATAACATTAAATTATCAAAATATTTACATTTACACACTACCTTGTAGCAATAAATGTGAATAACCTGAACAAATATGAACAACCTGAAATGTCTAAAGAAAATTAAGCGCAATTTGAACTATTTTCTGTCTGTTACTAAGTGTTTAGTGCACAGGTGTCAAACATGCGACCCGGGGGCCAAAACTGGCCCGCTAAAGCTTCCAATCCGGCCCACAAGATGAATTTGCAAAATGCAAGTTAGGGCATCAAACTCAAAAATAATACCATAAAAACCTATAAATAATGACAACACCATTTTTTTCTCTTTGATTTAGTGTAAAAAACATGAAATTATGAAAATATTTACATTAACAAACTATCCTTTAATGATAAAATGTGAATAACCTGAACAAATATGAACAACCTGAAATGTCTGAAGAAAATTCAGTGCAATTTTAACAATATTCTGCCTGTTATTAAATGTGTGCCTTTGTAGATCTGATCTGTAATGCATATGTATAAAAAATGATAGGTCGAGGCATAATATTGATAAAATTGTACTTATATTTCTTAAAAAATTAAATTTTTTTCAGGTTATTCATGTCCTTTTTGTTTGGATAGTTTCTAAATGTAAATATTGGCATAATTTAATGTTATTTTTTGCACTAAAACAATTTGGAGTTGTCATTATTTATTGGCTATCATGTTATTATTTACTGGTCCGGCCCACTTCAGATTAAATTTGGCTTAATGTGGCCCCCGGAAGAAAATGAGTTTGACACCCCTGATATAAGACATGACAAAGTGTGAAGCTGAAACTGCAGCACTGTGGTTCTGTTTATCTGTCAAATGTTCATTGTGGTCAGTTTCAGATGCTGCAGCTCTTTCATAATTCATAGTTGGAGTTCTTGTTTGTTCAGTATTAATTGTCAGCCTTGTAAATCCAAGCTGGACTGACTGTACATATCCTGACCAAGGAAAATCAAATTCTCACTTTGTGCAGTAATCTACACCTGGCTTTTCTGCCTCCGTCCATAATAATATACATTATATAGACTAAATGTCATCTAAAATTAATGTTTATTACCTCCGCCAAGTGAAACAGCGGAGGTAATACAGGGGTTGGACAAAATAATGGAAACACCTTCACCTCAAGATGATAATGCCCCAATCCATACAGCTAGAACTGTTAAAGAATGGCATGAGGAACATTCTAATGAAGTTGAAAATCTCGTATGGCCGGCACAGTCCCCAGACCTCAACATTATTGAGCATTTATGGTCAGTTTTAGAGATTCAAGTAAGATGTCGATTTCCACCGCCATCGTCTCTAAAAGAGTTGGAGGGTATTCTAACTGAAGAATGGCTTAAAATTCCTTTGGAAACAATTCACAAGTTGTATGAATCAATACCTCGGAGAATTGAGGCTGTAATTGCCGCAAAAGGCGGACCTACACCATATTAAATTATATTTTGTTGATTTTTTTTTTTTTGAACTTCTTTTTATTTTGATTTCATGTGTGTAGCCATACAGTGCATTGTAACAAATCATTATATAACAGAAATATATGTGTATATATGTATATATATATACATCTCAGTCTTAATGGGGGTAGTAGTCCATGGTTGTTTTAAGTCCAAGGCCACAGGGACCAGAATATTCAGGAGAGGTCAACATCAGCCATTAAAATACAACATGGTAGAACCTTGACATTCTTTCAGAATCTGAGATAGAACAAAATAGAAATCCACAACAGCAACAACAGTGAAAAGCAACAACACTTACATCAAATTAAAATGTGACTTAATGTGGGTCCAGTTGTTCATAAATATTTCTCTTTTCATTTGTAACACTGCAGTGGTATATTCCATGTTGTACACATCCTGAATTCTATCCCTCCATTGGACTATTGTGGGGGGGGTTGTGGCTTTAACCAGGAGGTTGTTATTACTTTGTTTGCAATCAATAAAAGTATTCTAAGCAGTTTTGTTTGACTGTTTTCCTGAAGATCCTCAGGTATTATGCCCAGTATAAAATGTGATGGTTTCATTGGTAGGTCTATGGACAAACATGCTTTTATTTCTCTTTCCAGCTCTACATTTCAATGTCCCCAGGTGACCATAGCCCCATACAAGCACTGGGTAAATGCATGGAGCAAATATCTGAATGGATGGGCCATAACTTTCTTCAGTTAAACAGAGAAAAAACTGAGGTAGTCATTTTTGGACCCAAGGAGGAACGTCTTAAAATCAGCATGCAGCTCCAGTCACTTCAGTTAAAAACTTCAGACCAGGCCAGGAATTTGGGTGTTGTCATGGATTCAGACCTGAATTTTAAAAACCACATACAAACAATTACAAAGTCAGCTTACTATCACCTCAAGAAGATTTCTAGGATTAAAGGACTGATGTCGCAGCAGGACCTTGAAAAACTTGTCCATGCCTTCATCTTTAGTCGAGTTGACTACTGTAACAGTATCTTCTCTGGTTTGCCTAAAAAGTCTATTCGACAACTGCAGCTGATCCAGAATGCTGCTGCTCCAGTCCTCACTAAGACCAAGAGAGTGGACCACATCAGTCCAGTTCTGAGGTCTCTTCACTGGCTCCCTGTCTCTCAGAGAATAGACTTCAAAATTCTCTTACTAGCATATAAAGCACAGAATGGTTTAGGCCCAAAATACATCATAGACCTTCTAGTCCAGTATGAACCATCCAGACCACTCAGGTCATCTGGTGCAGGTCTGCTCTGTGTTCCCAAAGTCAGAACTAAACATGGAGAATCAGCGTTCAGTTTCTATGCTCCGTATATCTGGAACAAACTACCAGAAAATATCAGGTCTGCTGAGAGTCTGAGTTCTTTTAAGTCCAGGTTAAAGACTCACCTGTTCACTGCTGCCGCTGACTAAAAGGATTTGGACTTTTTAAATTTTATATTCTCTTTGAAACTCTGCACTGCAACTTTTACTTTAATATGTGTGTGTTTTTATTTTTATTTTATTTTATTTTGATTTTATGTGTTGTTTTCTTACTCGCTGTTTTTAATCACCTTTTACATGTTTCTTTTATAATGTTTTAAATGTGTTTCTTTTTGTTTCTTTTATTTCAATGTCCTGTGTGAAGCACCTTGAATTGCCTTGTTGCTGAAATGTGCTATACAAATAAACTTGCCTTGCCTTGCCTTTGAATATTTTTCCAATATTCTGATAATTTTGGACAATCCCAAAATATATGTGTATGGTCTCCTACCAAGCCACAACCCCTCCAACACAAAGATGAGGTATTGCTCATTTTGTTGATTTTTTAAGGTGTTTCCATTATTTTGTCCAACCCCTGTAAACGTTCAGCAGAGGCTGATCTGCCTTAGCGGAGTCTGCGCTCTCCCAGTGCTTTTCTAGTTTGCAACATAGGATAGCGAACTATTACATGATCAAACACAAATTAATTTTAGCAAAAACCTAGAAGCACTTGTAGAGTGCAGACCTCCGCCAAAGCAGATCAGTGACCCCCCCACCCCTGATCACCAAAAAACATGTAATCATTTGTTCCTTGTGCCAGTATCAACATTTCCTGAAATTTTCATCCAAATCCATCCATAACTTTTTGAGTTATCTTGCACACAGACAAACAGACAAACCAACGCTGACAAAAACACAACCTCCTTGGCGGAAGTAAAAAGTCTCTGTTTTGAATGTCTGGGGTCTCTAGAAATGTGTGTTGTTAAAATGGGGTCATGAGCCAAAAAAGGTTGGGAACCACACGTTTACGCTTTCAGCCTAAGAGGTGCACTTCGCTGGAAAAATACCTCTAACCTCTCAATTTCCGTTAAAAATAACAAACACGAGTCTCAACGACAAGGTTGTTTATACTATTGATATTGTAATCCATTATTACCCCCTTGTTATTTTCTTCAAAAAGCCCCTGTTTTCTTTCCACTCGAGCTGCATTTGAACAATGAAGGCCATTTTTCCCTTCAGATGCTGGAGTTCCTCCAGAGGTAAATCTGTCAGCGCCGGGCCAAAACAAAGACAGAGAAAACAGGAAGGTGTGGACACCCTGCAGCACCCAGCCCCGGCTCTTCTATTAATATCAGCTTACATGCCCAGATCCTCAGCACCTCAGGCAGAAGAGAGTGTGATTTCCATGAACTAAACGAGGCCTGTGACAGCGTAGGCAGGTGACAGCTTGACACAATTATATTTAGCTGGTAAGCATGCCAAACTGAAAACACTCAAACTGCACAACTGGTGAATGAGCTGCATCGGGGTAATTGGCATTTCACCTGCGAAAGGCGCGTCTGAAACTGTACGTCTAAACTAAATACTTGACCCAACTACAGTACGGTGTCTTAAAGGAGTGATGTTTGGCTTTTTTTTTAAATGGGATTCTGCATTTTCAACACATTTCCCTGCGGTCTACATAAACTGTAAAGGCTCTGCTTGGGTCGGAATTCGTCATTAACCCTTTCATGCACAGTGGTCACTACAGTGGACAGCTGTTCCAAACTGTTCTCTTGTATATTCATGGATTTTACTGTTTTAGTTCCATATCAGCCAACACAGCGGACGCCTATGCATCATCCCATTTATACTATTACTGTAACTTTGCTGTTCTTCATAAATCTGATCTGCACTAACATGTTTGAGTGTACAGGGTGGGGAAGCAAAATTTACAATGAACATTTAGTTGTTTTTTCTCAGCAGGCACTACGTCAGTTGTTTTGAAACCAAACATATATTGATGTCATAATCATACCTAACACTATTATCCATACCTTTTCAGAAACTTTTGCCCATATGAGTAATCAGGAAAGCAAACGTCAAAGAGTGTGTGATTTGCTGAATGCACTCATCACACCAAAGGAGATTTCAACAATAGTTGGAGTGTCCATAAAGACTGTTTTTAATGGAAAGAAGAGAATGACTATGAGCAAAACTATTACCAGAAAGTCTGGAAGTGGAGGAAGCAACAAAAAACGTACCAAAGCTTTTATGAAAGCTCTCAAATCCAAAATCCTAAAGGATCCAACCAAATCCATGAGAAAATGGCAATTGAACTTGAGGTAGACAACAAGAGCGTTAGAAATGCAGTAAAATATGATTTGAAGTTAAAATCTTACACAAGAACACCAAAACACTTGTTGACAACAGCAACAAATCCAACTTTAGCAATTTTTGGGAATCATGTTTATGGCCGCCTTCTAGCCCAGATCTAAACCCTCTGGATTCTGCTATTTGGGACGTTTTAGAACATGCTACCGATAGAACATCACACAGCAATGTCGACTTTCTTAAAGATACTATTAAAGAAGAACGGGAGAAGTTGTCACCCGAATATTTGAGGAACACTTGCGCAAGTTTCAGGAAGCGTGTGAAGGCAGTTATTGAGAAAGAAGGAGGACACATAGAATAAAAACATTTTCTATTATGTCCATTTTCTTGTGGCAAATAAATTCTCATGATTTTCAATAAACTAATTGGTCATACACTGTCTTTCAACCCCTGCCTCAAAATATTGTACATTTTGCTTCCCCACCCTGTAAATCAATTGCTTGTTATTGTTATTAGACCATAATTAACTGTTTTTCTTAACCCTTTCATGTACACTGGTCACTACAGTGGACAGCTATTCTACAGCTTTTTTCTTATATATTCATGGATTTAAAAAAAAAAAAAAAAAAAAAAAATACATATCTTTATTAAAGTTTTAACACATTCATATCTTTTCTGACATGAATTGGTAACATTGGGTAGATCTCCCCTAAGTATAAAGCCCCCCCCCCATAGTTTTGACACAGTTTATCAGTAAATACATGCTTTTCTTTGTTTCAAAAATTGAACGCATGGTGTCCAAGTGGACGTTTTGCAACTTCATGAAAAAAAGGTTCATAAGAACATTTTATTTATTATTATTAGCAGTAGTAGTATTAGTATTATGTTTTCTTTATTTGTTAACTTTATTTTTTAATTTTTTTATTTATTTATTTTATTTTATTTTATTTATTTATTTATTTATTTTCATTAGAAACTTTTCAATCACATTGTTTTTTCATGCCTAAAGAGGAATAAAAACATTCAGCAAAAAAATCTTAAGGTTCTCATAATTCGTGCATGAAAGGGTTAAACAAAAGTGTTTTTGTTTTTTTTTGCATGTTATCCCCATAACATGAGTAATAACTAATATTAAAGTATGTTAAAAAGTCAAGGTTACTTTATTTATACCCGTAGGTAGATTTGTTTTGCAGTCTAGGTGATTGCCTTGGCATTACAACAACACATACATAGAACATGTAAGACAGGCACTTGATCACGCTTACAGACAGGACAAAAAGACAAAAAGTGCTCAGTGTTCCACCATTCATCAGTATAGCAGCATGGATAAGTAAAAGAATAAAATAGATAAGGTCAAATAAATAAAAACAAGATGCAATAAAACACAATAAAACCCAGAAAAGATGAAAACAATCCAGGATAAAAACCAGGATAAGAACATAAAATTTAAAAATTTAGAAATTTGAAGTCACAATAATAATAAACAGAGCAAAGAAATGGAATAAATAACTAAATAATTCAGTAAGGTGCAATGTCACTATTTCTTAAAATGTGACAAACACCAGATTAACAGCATTTTAAAAAAAATTTTCATAGTTTTCACACAATATATCAGTAAATACATGTTTCTTTGCTTCAAAAATTAAATGCATGATGTCCAGCTGAGTGGATATTTTTGCAATTCCTTGAAAAATAGGTTCATAAAAAAATAAAATAAAATAAATTGCATTGTTTTTTTCACGCCTAAAGAGGAATACAAACACTCAGGCAAAATATCTTGATTAGGGTAAAAAAAAAAAACGATAATCAAAATCTCTCTGACGGGACATTTTAGAGACAATTTGACCCACATTTTTACTTTTAAATCCAATTTTGCTTTAGTGGGACCATAAGGGGTTATCCAAAACAAGGAGCTAGTTTATAGTGAAATAAACGTTGGAATGGCAATCAAATAAAATTCGCTCTCTGACGGAACATTACTGTGTTTCGACCCATTAAGGTTCTCATAATTCATGCATGAAAGGGTTAATTCAACTCCACAGGTCCATCTTCAACCCTATTTCTGAGTAATGACACCAGAAAGGTCGTTTTGAGCGCTGGCCCTTTAAATGCACATGACTCCGCCCCCTTCCAGGTTGTTGGCTGTGGTGCTCAGTCCCGTTCAACCAACAACTGAACATTTTAGGTCATCGGCTCCAAGTTTCAACATATTTTCAGTATGGACTACAACTGCTGCTGCTGACAAACAATTATGGCTTACTCTTTTTAATTCTTTTACACTTTTTTTCTATTTCATCAACTTGAGCCGTAAATAAAAATACCCAATATTCAATAATTGTGACATTTTTAACCCTTTAAATGTTTGTAATGTAAACAAACCATTTTTTTTGGATGCAAAAAACACACAAAATTTTTTTTTTTTAATATACTACATAAAAAGATTCTGTTGGGTTTCTGTAAATTGGCTTAGAGTCTGGTTTTGACCAACTCTATATATAAAGTGTCATGAGATAACTTTTTTGTTGTGATCTGGCGCTATATAAATAAAATTTGATTGACTGAGTGATTTGATTGGTTTTCCCCTGTAAGTCGCTTTGGAAAAAAGCGTCTGCCAAATACATAAACATAAACATAAACATAAAAAGTGGATCACATATTATTTAATTTTTGCAGCCTGGCATATATCAATGATTAACAGCAACATCGATTAATTTGCATTATTATTTTTGGCGCTAGGTCAAATGTTCAAAAATACTAGCATCTGTCACCAAGTGTGCGTAAAATGCACACCTATAAATCAAACTATTAAATATTATATATTGATTTATTTTTCTGCTCTAATTTGATTTTATTTTTGTAAATCCAGGTCAGCTCTAATCATACATATCAAATGGAAGAAATAGTGCGTTTTAGGCACACTTGGCTGACAGATGCTAGTCTTGTAATTTTCTTTTGTTTACAATGTGCACATTTCAGTTGGTGGCCAGAATTTTAACCCTCCGGTATCCGAGTGCGCCTTTTAGGCACACTTTGCACTTCGTTTTAAAAAACTTCATATTATTTTTCACAATTTAAATAAGGTTAGAATTCAAAAGTTGTTCATTTGTGCATGATCTTTAAAATTCTGGCCACCAACTGAAATGTGCACATTGTAAACAAAGAAAATTACAAGACTAGCATCTGTCTCCAAGTGTGCCTAAAACGCACTATTTCTTCCATTAGAACCACTGTTTTTGATCCCAAAGCCATTAAGGCATAAATCCTGCTTTTACTGATATCTGGGCTTCCTTTGAGAGGTGAGGGTCTAAATGAATTTATTAACGTTGTTAATGTTGCTGTTAATCATTGACATATGCCAGGCTGCAAAAATCAAATAATATGTAATCCAATTTTTATGTAGCAATTTGAAAAAAAAACAAACATATTTTGTGTTTTTTGCATCAAAAAATGTAGTGACATCATGATCAAAAGAGATCATTTAAAGGATTAAAAAATGTAAAATGAATGAGTATTTGATATGTATGATTAGGGCTGACCTTGATTTACAAAAATAAAATCAAATTAGAGCAGAAAAATAAATCAATATATAATATTTAACTGTTTGATTTATAGGTGTGCATTTTACGCACACTTGGTGACAGATGCTAGTATTTTTGAACATTTGACCTAGCGCCAAAAATAATAATGCAAATTAACCAATGTTGGAGTTAATCATTGACATATGCCAGGATGAAAAAAATCAAATAATATGTGATCCACTTTTTATGTAGTATATCGGAAAAAACAAACATTTTTTGTGTTTTTTGCATCCAAAAAATTGGTTTGTTTCCATTACAAACACAGCATTTAAAGGGTTAAAAAATAAGACACTTATTGAGTATTTGGTATTTTTATTTATGGCTGAAGTTGATGAAATGGAAAAAAAAGCGTAAAAGAATTAAAAACAAACTGTATGAAATTTTTTGGGACATTATTCCACAAGTGTGCGAAAAACGCACACTTGGTGCTTGGTAAGGGCCTTACTGGACGGGATACCGGAGGGTTAAAGATCATGCAAAAATGAACAACTTTTGAATTCTAACCTTACTGAAACTGTGAAAAATAATATTAAGTTTTTTTACATGAAGTGCAAAATGTGCCTAAAAGGTGCACCCGGATACCGGAGGGTTGAATGAAAAGTTCTATACATGTTGAAAAGTTGTATAAATAAAGTTTAAACCAAAATTACAAAAAAACTTACAGATTTATTTTAGCAAATATCCATGTAAAAAGCAGGATAATGCACAGTAACTTATTGTTACAGCAGAACAAATCCCTTCAGTATGATTAAGACCCAAACCCAAGAGCATCCCCCTGTCTGGAGATTATTTAGCCATAAGTATCTGCAGGCTGCACATTATCCCCCTACTTAAAATACAACACATTGTTAAACATCAGCCAGCGCTTTTGTCTTCTGATGAATTACAAAGAGCAGTGTGTAACAAGTGCAGCAAACTTTCCAAACTGATTTGTGTTAGAACTTGATTTGTGCTTCCATTAATCATATGATGAGCCTTTAGATCAGGGGTGTCAAACTCATTCCAAGTCAGGGGCCACATACAAACTAATATTTTATAAAGTGGGCCAGACCAGTAAAATAACATAAATAATAGGATAACCACTTATGAATAATGTCAACTCCAAAGTGTTTTCTCTGTTTTTGAGTGGAAAAAAAGTCAAATTCCACTGTGAAAATGTTTACGTCTACAAACAGCACTTGAACATAGCATGATCAAATATGAACCTGCAAATTCTTTAAAAAAATAAGATTAATTTTAACAATATTATGCCTTAGTTTATAATGTATACATGTGCATTATAATTTACAGATCACAGTGGATCTAGAAACAGGCAGAATATTGGTAAAATTAGAGAACTGTTAAGACATTTCAGGTTGTTCCCATTTTTTGTAAAAGGCTAGTCTGTAAATGTAAAAATTTTGTGTAATTTTAACTTTTTTTAAAAACCTGTTAAACCCTGACCATATTTTCAGGGGAAAAATGCCTAAGAAGACATACCCAAAGTAAATATAGAATTACTTCACAATAATTAAGGTTCATATGGATGTTCTTGGTGTCTATGGACATTTAGAGACCTCACAGAATCTATTCCCATTGTCTAAAATATTGTATCTATTACTATGCCTGAGTAAACTGTAACAAACTAAAAGAGAAATTAGAATTTTTTATCCTCGCCTGTTTTTCTTCCGGCTGGATTGACGACGATACGCATAATATAATTGTTTGTGTCAGAGATTTTTAATAGCGTATATTTCACCCCACAAAGATTAAAAATCATGTTTGAACATTAAAGTTTGCACTAAAATACACTTTTGATGTACTTTTATTAACATTAGGGTCTAAACTTTGAGCAAAAGTTGAAAAAAAACATTCATTGTCCTGATTTATTCTATTTTTATAGTAGATGAATATTAACCCTTTCATGCATAGTGGTCCCTCCAGTGGACAGTTCTTCTCCAGCTGTTCTCTTGTATATTCATGGGTTTTGTTGTTTTAGCTCCATATCAGCCAACATAGTGGACACTTACACATCATCCCAAACACTGCAATTCATACCATTACTGTAACTTTGCTGTTCTTGATAAACCTGATCTGCAGTAGCATGTTTTAGTGTAAATAAATTGCTAATTGTTATTAGACTGTTTAACAGTTTTCTGGAAAAAATAGTGTTTTTTGTTTTGTTTTTTTTGCATATTCTCCTGAAACCCAGCAATGCATTTTGTCCTCTGTAGGGGACAAAAGTTGGACAGTTTTACTTTAAAAATGCTGTGCTTTGCAAAAGACATTCCATTGAAAAATCAATAAATAAATAAAAATAATTTCAAAAATGTATCTGAAAAAACTGTTGCATTATGCAGTTTCCAATCAAGACCATTTTTTTGTGTGAAAAAACTAAAACTGTCAATTTCCTGGGTCTCAGGAGGATATTATCTCCATGAAATGAGTAATAACTAATATTAGATTATGATGAAATGTGAGAAAACACTAGCAATTTAGCAATTAGCAGCATTAAAAAATGTTTTTATTTCATAGTTTTCACACAGTATATCACTTTCTGATGATTATTTTCAAATAAATGTTTCTTTGCTTCAAAATTAAATGCATGGTGTCCAGCTGAGTGGGCATTTTTGTAACTCCATGAAAAATAGGTTCATTAAAAAAAATCAATTGCATTGTTTTTTTCATGCCTAAAGAGGAATAAAAACACTCATGACAAAAATATTTACTAAAGTTCTCATAATTCGTGCATGAAAGGGTTAATATAATTTTTTAGTCCTAATATAATTTTCTAGCCCTATCGGCCCGCCGGCGTTCTGATAGGGCTAAAACTACAATAGAGAAAAATTGGCAGTTTTCTTTATTTATAGGTTATTATGATAGTATTTTACTGGTCTGACCCATTTTGGATTGAATTTACCTAAAACTATTTTAATCTCCTTGATTTTTAATATCTTCAGAGTAACTTTTGCATTTCACAAATTCATTCCAGGGGCCGAACTGGACCCTTTGGCGGGCCAGATTTGGCCCCCGGGCCGCATGTTTGACACCTGCGCTTCAGATGTACCCCAAGTCCACTGTCCTTCACTATAAATACTCTAAACATTTTACACACAAATCTGATGCGTTGAAGTATGTTCTATAAACTATGTCAGATGCCCTAAAATTACTAAAACAGACTTTATGTATTTTGAATTATAACCGTTGTAGCATGATAAATATGCATCAAGTGCCCCCATATTTTACATTTCACTGCTAATTACTGGAGGATTCTACTTGGAATGCACAACGTAAATTCATATTCACACATACTGGGACAAATCCTGGTGGTTTTGTGTGTCAGTACTTTGGCAAGAGTGTGTTGCACAAGTCACCCAGGACTGGAATGACTGTCCGTCCAATAAGCCTGTTAATGTAAGCTAATGCACTTCAAAAATTCTATGCATAATGAAATATTTTAATGTGCGCTGCTTTTATTTTTATTGTATTTCTCTCAAATTTCATCTTATCTCTTGCACTTCAAAAATTCTATGCATAATCACATATTTTAATGTGTGCTGTTTTTATATTTATTTTTATTTTATTGTATTTCTTTCAAATTTCATTTTATTTCTTGATGTATAATCAAATCTTAATGTATTCTAATATTGTATTTTTTCAATCAATGTGAAGCACTTTGGGCTACAATTTCTGTATGAAAGGTGCTATACAAATAAAGTTTATTATTATTATTATTATTATTATTATTATTATTATTATTAATGCAAAAGTAGCAGAAATGTTTACTTTGTCCGTTAAATGCAGAATATGAACCTGTAAACATGACACAGGTTAAGGTTTA
The DNA here is from genome assembly GCF_902148855.1 of Sphaeramia orbicularis. Classification (NCBI taxonomy): domain Eukaryota; kingdom Metazoa; phylum Chordata; class Actinopteri; order Kurtiformes; family Apogonidae; genus Sphaeramia; species Sphaeramia orbicularis. The sequence continues at coordinate 8,079,663 of NC_043975.1, read as the reverse complement.
GGCTGAATCCCAGTTCACCCCTTGGCCCCGCCCCCTTACCCCTCCCCCTCCGTTTTGCGCAAACACGTGAAGGGATAGTGTTGTCCCGATTCGCAATTAGACGGAGGGGAAGGGCTAAGGCGGAAGGCTGTTTGTTCCTCGAAACTGAGATTTTTCAGGACCACACTATGAACAGAGAGGTAGGAGAAATTTCCGATAATTCCGTTTGAATCATTGTCAAGATGGAGGTAAACACAGCCAAAAAGTGCAGCAGTGTGACGAAAGAAGCACGCAAATGTACGTATTTTCTTCGCAAACAACTTAATCATTTGATCGACCGTTTAATGCCGTTTCAATGTGTTACAGATCGCATTTCCGAGGTTTATAGTTGATAGTACGGATGTAACGATATGAAAATTTTGTATCACGGTTATTGTGACCAAAATTATCACGGTTCTCGTTATTATCGCGATATTGTTGAAATTGTGCTCAAAGTGTTCAAAAACGACTTATATACACACACTGAAATAATTTAACCAAGTTGTATTTTGAAAAATACATAAATAAATAAACAAATAAAATGAAATAATAGCCACAATGTACTTTCTGTTTGCAGAAACATTGAAATATTAACATGTAAACAATCAAATATACAAATGTGCATTAAAGATGTCACCTTTTGGCCACTGTTTGTTTCAGCAACTACTATGAGCTATTTTTGTTCATTATATTTGTCCAAACAAATGTACCTTTAGTTGTACCAGGCATTAAAATGAACAAGAAATTGAAGAAAACAAGGGTGGTCTAATAATTTTTTCCACAACTCTACATGATCCTTCTTAACTGGAAATACTGGGAAAAAAAATAAGCTCAAAAATCACTCCCAAGCAGGTTTTTTTCAGTTAATTTGGTGTTCACCTATGCTTTTATCGATCGGGTACTTGGAGTTTGATATTAAAGGTACAGTGTGTAAGATTTTTATAGTGTTCTTTCCAATAATCAATCTAATTATTGATTATAACTGAATAAAATAGTGCTCAATCAGTCAAAAAAAAAACAATTTGTTCGATTACATTTAACCTAGAAAAACCTGTTTAAATATACATCGTGCGGGTACTGCTTGTTGAGTGCTGCCACAAATGTACCTTTAGTTGTACCAGACATTAAAATGAACAAGAAATTGAAGAAAATATGGGGTGGTCCAATAAGTTTTTCTGCGATTGTATATATTTGTTATTGATAATTTCTTTCCTGCAACTTAAATGGAGCAACTGTACAAACCAATAGTTTCCCCCTGGGATTAATAAAGTATTGTGATTCTGATAAAGGCTAAGTGACATTATTTTGGTTCCAAACATCCGTCCCTAATAACACTGGGTTACAAAAAAAAATGGTTTTGGCAAGTTGTCTAGGTTTTTTCAACTGAATTCGGACCATTTTGCACCGCTAAATCCAAAAATGACATCTGTTTTTCTCAATCAGGTCAGGTTTTTTTGCTAATTTGATTTTGAAAAATTTGATCTCACAAAATTGATTACATTTTTGTGACGTTATCAGTTGATTTTTTTTTATATAGTTCTCACCCAAAATAGGTTTTAAGAGAAAAAAAATCATTTTCTAACAGGATTCCTGTTAGGTACAATGGTGTATTCACCGCACATGTAGCAGAATACGTCAGGCTTATTTTTGCAAGATCTTCTAGTCAAAGCCATTTCATTCACCTGTAATATTAACCCTTTCATGCACAGAGGTCACTACAGTGGACAGTTATTCTACAGCTGTTCTTTTGTATATTCATGAGTTTTATTGTTTTAGTTCCATATCAGCCAACACAGTGGACACTTATGCATCATCCCACACAGTGCATTTCATACTGTTACTGTAACTATGCTGTTCTTGATAAACCTGATCTGCAGTGACATGTTTTAGTGTAAATCAACAAACAAAACAGTTTTTTTTTTTGCATATTATCTCCATGAAATGAATAATAACTAGTATTAGAGTATGTTAAAATGTGGGAAAACATCTGATTAGCAGCATTAAAAATGTTTCTATTGCATACTTTTCCATATCACTTTCTGATATTAGGTTTTAAATACATGTTTCTTTGCTTGAAAAATTAAATGCATGGGGTCCGGCTGAGTGGACAGTTTTGTAACTCCTTAAAAAAAACAAACCTAAATCGCATGTTTTTTTCATGCCTAAAGGCAAGGCAAGGCAAGGCAAGTTTATTTGTATAGCACATTTCAGCAACAAGGCAATTCAAGGTGCTTCACAAAGGACATTGAAATAAAAGAAACAAAAAGAAACATTTAAAACATTATAAAAGAAACATGTAAAAGGTGATTAAAAACAGCAAGTAAAGAAAACACCACATAAAATCAAAAGAAAATAAAATAGAATAAAATAAAATAAAAATAAAAACACACACATATTAAAGTAAAAGTTGCAGTGCAGAGTTTCAAAGAGAATATAAAATTTAAAAAGTCAAAAGCCTTTTAGTCAAAGGCAGCAGTGAACAGGTGAGTCTTTAACCTTGACTTAAAAGAACTCAGACTCTCAGCAGACCTGATATTTTCTGGTAGTTTGTTCCAAATATATGGAGCATAGAAACTTGTGACAGTTTGAGTTTGATGCTTTAATTTATTTATTTTATATTATTTTATTATATTGATTTTTCAGGGGTGCCAGCCAGGTCTCTCTCCTGACATATAAGATGTTAGGTACGCTGATTCTCCATGTTTAGTTCTAACTTTGGGAACACAGAGCAATAAAAACACACAAATATTGTGACCAAGGTTCTCATAATTACCTGAAAGGGTTAAAAAAAAAAAACAATTAGAAATTGGCAAAGGTAAAATCTTCAGAACTCGTTCATTGCAAGAAATATGAAAGAATTTTGTAGCATATGATGTGAAAATGCCCATAAATGTAAGCAAAAATGTTCAAAAGCCAATATGTAGCATAGTTCAGAAAGTTGACCTGACTGAGCAAAATGAATGTGATTTTTGGATTCAGCACACCAAAATTATCCTAAATCAGCTCAAAAAACTTAATAAATTTGTTGTTGAGCAGTGTAATATTTCGTGCTACTTTTACTAAAGCATCTGAGGACATCTCCCACCACTGGTTATTTACATCCAGTCAACGTCTTGTTTCTGGAACCTGCGCAGGCTGAGGTTATCAGTGCGAGGCACAGCCAAAGCCCAGGCTGAAAACACTTCCCAGTACAGGAAAACGCCTGCAGCGTGCCAACCTGGTGAGCAGAGGGAGGGCGTGGCCTGCTCCGCCAGGCTGAGGTAACACTTGCACTAACCACCAGCTTGGTGTCAGCGAGAGGCCAGGCTCCGGCTCAGACGGCCTGCCTGAGTCCAGCCGGCTCGGCCCGGCTCCCTCTGGGTCCTTCCAGGAAGAGCCAGTGTGATTCAGAGCTTCCTGATCCAGGAGAGCGAGGTGCCTCCACTCCCCCCCCCAACCCCCCTCCCTTTCGACACACACAATGTGCCCACAAACACACACATGTACATGGCTCAGCCCACTCCCAGCAGACGGGGAGACAGCCAACTCTGCGCTGTACTTGGGCTTACATTGGGAGGAGGCCAAGTCAAACAATGTGTTGATAAAGTCCAGAGCAGAGCGGTGAGAGGAACACAGAGAATGAGGCTGAGCTGCAGCACACCAGGACAGAGCCTCACACAGGCAAAAACACTTAATGGATAATTCCACTTTATTACATCTGCAGTCTAATTTCCACGGCTGTGACCATAATTCACAGCAGAAACACAAACATGGGGTTAATTGCTAAGATCTGGGAATGCTATGACATCGATAAAAAGGAGTCCAAGGAAAAACAAGCAATAAGCGGCCTATGACCAGAAAGGCCTCAGAGGAGTGATGTGGTACAAAAGTAATGCATTACAGTAACAGATTACTTTTCGCTGTAATGCAGTAGTGTAAGGCATACACGACCAAGACCAGACCATATTTTTATAGAACAGTTTAAATGGGTGGATATTTTGGCGTTGCTTGTGTTGGATGTCCAGACTGTTCTGAAGTTTCACTCCACATACACACACAAAAACGTTTATGAGTGGTTCGAAATTTGGGTAATACAAAATCTCCACAGCCTCTCAAATAATTATATATGACATCACTAGTTTGTAGAGATGGGAATCGTTAAGAATTTAACGTTTCCGATTCCATTATCGATATTGCTTATCGATCCGATTCTTTATCGATTCTCATTGGGTGAGGGAATAAAAGAGTACAAACGGGTGTGTTCGCATTAACTGTCTTTTATATTTCCATCTCTGCATAGAAAATATAACATATACAGTATGTACAAATAATAAGAATAGATGACACTGAGCCGGTTTGGGGGGAGGGAGGGGGGCGCATACAGTGAAAGTGAAACCGAAGACTCTTTACTAATTCCTCTATTGCCCACTGCATGAAAAGTGGGGTTTTCGTCAGTTAACGTCCCTGTAAATTGCTGTGGAACTTGAAATTAACGCCTACTGGAGGGAATTTGAAGTCACCACAGAAAATTCTCTCTAACTGCCGGGAATTGCCGTGAATTCCCACCCTCTGGTTAGAGAGCCTTGGCAGTAACCCCTCCCCAGCCCCTTGGGCTATGTGAGGTTTTCGTATGTAAATGGTCCTGCTGTGAGGTATACAAATGCAAATGGAGTCGTACATGACACAGCAGTTTACAGTGGAGGTGAGACAACAACTCACTGACTTGAATACCAGGCAGACACTGGATGAGCCACCAGACTGTGGACAAGAACCAGAAAAAGGCTGGAGCACAATCCAAAAATTGTGGTAAGTATATATTCAATTAATTATTACATGTGTGCTATTTAGGTGGGAATTTTATCTTAGTGTGACTTTCTTAGTTAATTGCACAGTGTATGATAGCGTGGTTTGACTTGTGGAACTGATTAAAGTCATGAATCTGTCACATTGACCTGCTTGAACCTGGAGGTGTTTGTTCCTCAAAGTGACTTAGTCTTGTATTTTTTTAGGAAGGTGTGCGCCGTCTGCAAAACAGTGAAGGAAACAACAGATGGTATGAACCAGAGCAAGGGTAAGATTTTAAAGAGTTTGGATCCAGTCTGCTCTATAGAAGTAAATGTATGCCTTTAATGTCTGCTTTTTCTGAACTATTTCTATTTGGTTTTCAGACTGAGCTCACCCACAGTGAAGCAGTGACTGCTCATTTAATGGCAGCTCCAGCTGAAGGTCCAGGCTTGAATGGAGTAGAAAGTGGAGTCCTGTTGATTAAGAAACTTTAATAGTTTGTTGTGTTTTGTTTCTCTATTGTTCTAATCCTATGCATCTATTTTTTTTACTCTTCCTAACTTGTATATTTTAATTCCAGTGGCCTGTAAGACATAAAGAAACAGTCCGATGGAACTACACATACAGCCAACCAGATCTAACAGTCCAGGCAGAAGCCATGAACATTTCAGCCCACAGCAGAGAAGAAAGACGGTAAGATTTATAAGAATCTGTGTTTAATCTGAATCTGACACAAACACCACATTCTACTACTGTTAACCTCACAGTGCAGCACTGATGGTACTTCTGTCTGGACAGCAGCTGGAGGAAAAAGAGGAGGAACTGGACGACAAGGAGGAGATTTATGGAGGGGATCACAATGGATATGACGTCTGATGAAGAAGATGGCACTGCTGATGGGACATCTGGGTGGACTGTAAGGCCTCCATCCTTCCAGAGTCTGGAGCTCTAACCTATGAGCTGCACTCTAACACACACTACAGCAGAACCAGCATAGTTCTACCACCACAGACACTACAGCAGAACCAACACATGTTCTACCACCACAGACACTAAGCAGAACCAACACATGTTCTACCACCACAGACACTACAGCAGAACCAACACATGTTCTACCACCACAGACACTACAGCAGAACCAACAATGTTCTACCACCACAGACACTACAGCAGAACCAACACATGTTCTACCACCACAGACACTACAGCAGAACCAACACATGTTCTACCACCACAGACACTACAGCAGAACCAACACATGTTCTACCACCACAGACACTACAGCAGAACCAACACATGTTCTACCACCACAGACACTACAGCAGAACCACACATGTTCTACCACCACAGACACTACAGCAGAACCACATGTTCTACCACCACAGACACTACAGCAGAACCAACACATGTTCTACCACCACAGACACTACAGCAGAACCAACACATGTTCTACCACCACAGACACTACAGCAGAACCAACACATGTTCTACCACCACAGACACTACAGCAGAACCAACACATGTTCTACCACCACAGACACTACAGCAGAACCAACACATGTTCTACCACCACAGACACTACAGCAGAACCAACACATGTTCTACCACCACAGACACTACAGCAGAACCACACATGTTCTACCACCACAGACACTACAGCAGAACCACACATGTTCTACCACCACAGACACTACAGCAGAACCAACACATGTTCTACCACCACAGACACTACAGCAGAACCAACACATGTTCTACCACCACAGACACTACAGCAGAACCACCATATGTTCTACCACCACAGACACTACAGCAGAACCAACACATGTTCTACCACCACAGACACTACAGCAGAACCAACACATGTTCTACCACCACAGACACTACAGCAGAACCAACACATGTTCTACCACCACAGACACTACAGCAGAACACATGTTCTACCACCACAGACACTACAGCAGAACCAGCATATGTTCTACCACCACAGACACTACAGCAGAACCAACACATGTTCTACCACCACAGACACTACAGCAGAACCAACACATGTTCTACCACCACAGACACTACAGCAGAACCAACACATGTTCTACACACCACAGACACTACAGCAGAACCAACACATGTTCTACCACCACAGACACAGCAGAACCAACACATGTTCTACCAACAGACACTACAGCAGAACCAACACATGTTCTACCACCACAGACACACAGCAGAACCCACATGTTCTACCACCACAGACACTAAGCAGAACCAACACATGTTCTACCACCACAGACACTACAGCAGAACCAACACATGTTCTACCACCACAGACACTACAGCAGAACCAACACATGTTCTACCACCACAGACACTACAGCAGAACCAACACATGTTCTACCACCACAGAAGACTGGACTGGACCACCCTCAGAGAAGATGACACCAACACTTGTCTGATGTGATGTTTTTAGGTCAAAGATCAAACTTATTTCATACGTTGTATAAATTACTTTCATAAGTTACAATAAGTTGATAATAGATAAATCAGTTAAAATCAGTTAAAATGCAGTTGGCTTAAGAATTGATAGGAGTGAGATGTCTTCTCCTTAAGGATCTTTGTGTTCGCTGTGCGCTAAGGTTGTATACAGAGTGGGCGCTCTTTTGCTAGAGATTATCTTTGACGTATATTTGCCGTTCGCTATTTTCTCTGCAGTTAAAGTTCAGAAAAACTCATGTTCGTTAAGTGTGCTCTACTACTGTGTGCCTTGGAAAATGTTCTTCTTTGTAAGTGTATATATCCGAAAACAACATTAGGTTCTAGATGTTGGTTGATTGAAACTGTTCTGTGAACGTGTAATGAAGCTAACGTTTATGATATTCAAGCTAGTGATGTGAGTGCATTACGTGTGTAGCGTAATTAATAAGAACTGTAATAATAACTGTCTGTTAGTCATTTAAGTTGGATGTATTTTATATGTTGCAGTTACAAAAACGTTAATGAAAACGTCAAGTAAAGGAGAAGCTCCAGCTCAGAACACAAAGCCTTGTTTGGACTCTACTGTGTTGTTGTTTGTGGCTGGAGCTGCACAGACACATGTTGTGAGGACAGCACATCTGACTGAACTGACTGTGGAAATTCTGAGTTTGTTTAATTTGAAAGTGTTGGCACTGTTTTCTTAAATATGTAAGTGTGCTTTTTGCATTCTACATTTTATTAAAGCTTGTCTTTATTTTTTAACATGATCTTGGCAGTCGTGTTCTTTCTTAATTGATATTGGTGGTAATGTTTTCAGTATGTGAATTATTACCCTGCAACAATAAATAAATATGTAAATAAATATCTGAATAATAAACATAATAATAACAATAATATTAATATTTTTAATGGATGGGGCATATTATAATGCTGCACAGATGACCAATCACATGTGAGCTGTCCTTTGTGGTAACATCCATTGGGATGCTATAAAAGAAAAAAAACATCCAATGTGTGTCTCTGTGGTCGGACATGGCAGGCACCAGTGACATTCAAATGTAAATGAGGGTCGTTCACACCTCTGCGAGCTGTTAACCCCCGCACCCGCTCGCCCCCACACCCGCCCCGCGCCTCCTCCCCCGTTGGTTCCGTTTGCGGCAGTTTCCGGCACAGCTGAACTTTTCTGTAAACTCACGATAATTACTGGGAATCTTTGAAGTTGGCGGGTGTTTACGGGGTCGATAATCTAGTTTTTCATGCAGTGGCCGCATTTCTACTATGTGGAACTGGATCGACTCGGCTCGGCTTGTCTCCCGTTGTTGTGCACGTCATTTCCTTTCCCTTCCTACCTTCGGAAACTTGTATTTGAGGAGTTATAACATTTGTTGTCCACACCGGAACCAGCCCGGCGTTCACTCTGCCGCAACATTCACAAGTGCTGCTAAATAGCGAATCAAATACGTGACATTCCTGTAAATGATTGACATGCTGTGGTCAAATGTTTGAGGATATTGGAGGGATTCCACACTTTTGAAGACATGGAAGCTTTGACAGTGTTCCAGTGGACCTGGTGTCGTCTGTTTAGATCGTTTCTGCCTCAACGCCATGTTGGCTACGTTCTGACCAAAACAATGCAGCGTACATGTGACATCATCGCGCATGCACAACGAAGGCGGAATCGATAAGCAGAATCGATAAGCAGGCAGGCAAACGATTCCAAGGAATCGAGCTACTGAGAACCGGTTCTCAAAAAGAACCAGTTCTCTCAATTCCCATCCCTACTAGTTTCCAAATGTTTTTCAAATTCTCCCAGTTTGTCGTTAAGTGTATCTAAACATCAGCCTCGGTTCCAACCTGTTTGAGCCTCTCGCTGCATCACATCTCTCTGAACTGATGTCGCCGAGTACCGACATCAACAGTCGGCCCAGTGAGCACAACCTTACGACAGAGCAATCTAAGAAAATAACATCCCGATCTTCAGCCGAGCATGTTCTTTTCGGCGTGTTCAGGGTCGGCTGTGGGTTTTCGGCGCTCCCTGAGCAGTTTAACCGGCTGTACTTTGGAGAGCTGCGGCCAATAACGGACTTTTTTACAGGAGGTCTTTTTATCCCAGCCTCTTCTGATGGGCTCCGAGTACAAGGGGTGTCTCTCCCTCTCCCTCTTTTACTCTCTCTTTACCACATCCTATCATCTCGGGCTCTACTAATGCACCGAGCTTCAAGGGACTACCACCGGTTCACACACATGGATATGAATGCACACACACAGCTCAGTCAATTAGTCCTGGCCCAACCTTGCAGCTGAGAGATAAATGGTGTGGAGTCTCAGCAGGCTTTTGCGTGAAGCTGTGCTCCTTGTCCGCTGAATGTAGAACAGCTCTCTGGAGGCCGGCGAGCCCCTCCACCACGTAAAGAACGTAGCGAGTGCGCGGCTGAGGAGGGGGGCGCAAAGTGCTCAAGATTGTATTAAAATATGACCACGAGGCGCCCTCCGGTCCCTAATCAGAGACGAGGCAAGAGAGAGAGAAGGAAGAGGGAAGGGCTGGGGAGTAAAGCGACGTACAGGATTCCAGGTCATTCCACTTCCGCCTCGTTAACCATTGGCTTGTGCAGTCAAGCTGGAACCCGTCTGCTGCAAGAGATCTAATACAAACCAGCGACGGTCTCCGAGAAACCGAAGCGATTCATCGACCTGAACCACTGCAGCCAACTGTAGGTCATCATCAGTCAGTGCGCCGATGCATTGATCTACTGTTCCATCCAGAGGTCGCGTTAACCGAAAATATTCCATCATTGACGCTTTTTTTGTTTGAAATGACGGAAAATTCTGAAGGCCGTCCGTCATTTTGACAGATTAAAATACTGAGGGTAATCTACCAAAGAAAGTTTTCACACAACACTGTGAACAGAACCTGCTCACAGGATCGCTGGTCTGTCTCTCTCTTAACAAGGCATCAAACATTCCATAACAGTATCCTACCTGTATAGAACCAACAGCGCCACTGTTCACAACTTGTTCTTTTTTTTTTTTTTCCTATTATTTGATTTTTTTGTGTATTGTTTATCATTATTATTATTATTCTCTATTGTTTGATTTTTTATTTGTGTATTATTATTATTATTATTATTATTATTATTATCATCATTATTATTTCTATTTTTGTTTCATATTTTTTATTTTATGTCTGTGTCTGAAATAAACTAACCTAAACCTAAACTACGCTGAATATAACAGCGGTACTTCAGTCAAATGACTCACCATTAGTCCACCTGTAGTAGACCCCCTGTCCAGTTGATGGCCAGTGTGCATATTAATCAGTCAGTGTCCAGTCTTGTCACGTTGTTTAGCTGACTTTAGCCAAAAATAGACGCTACTTTGCTAGCGCAAAATGTGAAGACAGCCGAGTCTCCTTAGTTATTTTAAAAAGCCCAGTAAATGTGATGGCATTGATAAACGCGGTGAAAAAAGAGGGACTGATGCGGTGAAGGATGACGGACAAGCAAGGAATACGCCAGTTCTGATAGCATTTGGTGTGTTATATGTACGCATTTTCTACCTTTCATGTGTTATTTGATGGCATGTCAATTTGTGCCCAGATCTGTGGTTCACGTAACCTGAACCCTAACCCTCAGTGCATGGGATTGGACATTGCATGAACAAACACAAGGAAAGCTTATAATATCTACAGATAACACACCAATTAAAAGTGGCGTATATAATTATGCGAGCTGATATCACGTTGATTTATCAGCCATCATTGAGATATTTTTGAACATTAAATACTACTAAATATATCTCATTATCATTAAAAAATAAAAATTTGAAATGACGGATAATAATATGTCATAACGGAATTTTTCAAAATGACGGACAATAAAAATGTCTAGCGCAACCTCTGGTTCCATCTACTAAAAAAAGACTTAACTACAGGTTCTTGAAAATATTCAGGTTTTTCCCTTTTATTCCAGGGCTTAAATGTGAAAAAGAAAGGCATTTTGAGCACCAAAAGTCATGCAAAAATCAATGTGGAGATCAGCAAAACTACCATAAATGACTTCTCTTGACAGACCCACTGATTGCAAGTGGTCCTCGATGCACTTCAGCACATTTACTTTTTAAGCTTTTTGCGTTTCAAAATCTTGCATGCATGTAGGATCATAAAAACGGTCCACAATTATGCGAAATCGTTAATTTTTTTTCATTGCACTAAATGCACTACAAATACTCCAGGGTCCTCTTACTACAGGGTGTCCCTAAAGTCTGGACACAGGAAAATCTCATTAACTAGTTTTTTTTTTTTTACCTTTTCTGTCATGGTGGTTAAAAATTAGCTGAATGACAATTTCCTTGACAAGACTGGAAGACGTGGTCATGTGGAGTGGTCTCCTCGTTCACCAGACCATAGCTCCCTTGATTTATTTTTCTGGAGTACGCTAAAGGAGGAGGCGTACTCAATGAAAATCACAGCTGGAACATAATAGAGGGCGAATGGGCTAAAATCAACAGAAGTGTGGAGTTATTTTATCGAGTTCACATGAATCTTGTGAAGTGCATTAACCTTTGCATCACAAACTATGGATAGGATATTAAAGATGTTATTTGTTAATAGGGGTGTTAGAAAATATCGGTGCAATATATTGCGATATATCATTTCACAATACTATATCGATATTAAAAACTACTGTATCAATATTTTTTAGGTATTTATTCAAATGCAGATATGGCAGAGGTTCATTTTTGTTTTTTTTGTTCCTCTTTATTATTTATATCTTATTTATTATTATTTAACACAGTTTTACGAAATAATGTTAGTTGCTTTGTTGGGATTGCACAAAAATAATGTTCTGATGTTAGTTATGACCTAATAGAATATGAACATTTGCACAGGATCTTAAACTGTAATGTCTGTAAAACAGAATTTAAGTTTGAACACAGGAACATTTTGTGATATAGCATTAAATCCTGTAGTGATCAAATAAAAATGTGTTTAGTACTTGTGCAGATTTCTGGTGTAATTCAGTTCTTCCAAGAAATAATCATTTAAAAAAAAAAAGAAACAAACTAAAAATGGCTTTTTTTCAACAGTATCATGATATATCTTGATATATCGTATCGTGATCCTAGGATTGTGATTTATATCGTATCGACAGATGCTTGCCAATACACAGCCCTATTTGTTAAGATTCCAGTTGAGTAAAATGTAGAAAATTTTATTTTTTGTGTCCAGACTTTTATTTATTTATTTTTTTATTTTATTATTATTATTTTTTTAATTTAAAAAAAAAAATTTATTAGGGACAGTGCATATTAATGAACATCTACAACAATTGCAGCTGTAAATATGCCAGATTGTAGCAGCAGTGCTAATTTCCATCTTTAGGGACAACCTGTAGAATCCAAACAGCACCCCAAAAACCAACAACCAGAAACCTTAAAACTGCGAAAACACCCCACAGAGTCAAACTTTTTGGATTCATTTGAAGAACTTTACATATTGTTGGTAGTTTAACCTACAGCGGTGCATCACATTCTATACGATCATCATATACAGTCACGGAAAAAATTATTAGACCATCAAAAGTCATCAAAAACAATGATTATGTAACCAAGTCCTAACTCCTGTGTGTATCATGTGACTAAAACAGACAGAAAAGAAAACACAAGATGCCTAAAAGCACTGTTTTTGTCAGTACAATGCCATAGATATTGATGTAAGAACTGAAGTAATTTTGGTTATTATCAAGAAAACATGTTAAATGGATAGATATCAGCTCTGAAATTCAACTACTACGAGCTATTTTTGTTGTTATCATTATATTTGTTCGAACAAATGTACCTTTAGTTGTACCAGGCATTAAAATGAACAAGAAATTCAAGAAAACAAGAGTGGTCTGAAATGTCGCTGGGTGTTGAGAACCACAAATATGTGAAAAGACAACATTTTCAATCACACCTTACATCATCTTAACTCATGATCGATCTTAATTTGGCTTATGATCTATTTTTCAGAGGGAATATCCAGACTGTGACATTAAAAAATAACTTTAAAAGGCCCGTTTATTAATGTTATTAGAGTATTTTACAGAAACAAAGTGTAGCATTAATATTGCTAGCGCAGGACGTGAGGCTAATGAGTTTGTTTCGGTCCATTTGTCGTGATACTTCTACATCCCTCTGAACTAAAGTGTTCGGTTTCCATCTGCATTAACCTGAATTTGTGTAATGTGTTGTTTCGCTACTGTTGGAAGAAATAATGAATGTTTACCGTAAGTCTATGAGCTGTAGGTCCAGTTTCTGAACTCCCAACATACCCCGACATGATTTATGCAGATGCTTTAGAGTTATGCTACTATTAAAACATTAATGATTCATTATAAAATTCCAACAGGGCAAAACAGACCGCCACAAACTAGGTAATTAATAGGAAACACGGCAGCTGAGCAAGCACAAAAATGTGGATGTGTTTGTTTGTTTATTTGATCTAGATCAGTGATTCTCAACTGGTGGGTCGCCAACCTGTTTTCAGTGGGTAGTGGGGCTGTTGTCTGGGCAAAAAATAATGTTAAGAAACTGATCCTGTGCTTTATTTATTATGGAACTGAGCGTTGTCCATTCAAACTCCCCAACAGTAGGTGGCGGTAATGTGTTGTAATGCTAATGAACACTGTACATTTGAATTTACATTTTTTGCTCTAAAACATAGAGAAAAGTTTGGAGTTGACCTTATTTCTATATTATTATATTATTATTTTACTGGTTCGGCCCACTGCAGATCAAATTTAGCTGAATCTGGCCCGTGAACTAAAATGAGTTTGACAGCCCTGGATTAAAGGATGGATGTATAAAAAGTAATGTGAAAAGCAACCGAAGCTGTCGAAATAATATGGCGAAGTAAAGCATACGATATTCCAACTACTGAAGTCCAAGTAGCTCAAATACGTACTGGAGTTCTATTCCACTGCTGAAAACGTCGGAGGGAAAATACTGCTGAACCCAGGTGCCTTTTTCTCAAATATATTTAACAACTGAAAGCCATTCCTTCCCATTTGAGGAGCTGAGTCTGCAAAATCCTGGCCATTTGCTTGTAAAATAACAGATTCTTCTTATAAATATTTGGGTGTCTGGGTGGATGATGAGCTGTCTTTTGCATATTGAGCATCTAGAAATGAAAATTGAAGCTCTGGCTGGGTTTTGACTGTTGAAATAAAGCCTGTTTTAATTCCTCAGCTAGGAAACGACTACATTTGGAAGTGTTATCGATTATTATTCCTGTAAATTAAGCTTTGTTTACACCGTTGTTTGGATTCTGTGTCATAGTGCTGTGTGTTTTATATCCAATACCGAAGGGTTAATTAACCCTCCGGTATCCCGTCCACCAAGGCCCTTACTAAGCACCAAGTGTGCCTTTTTGGCACACTTGTGGAATAATGTCCAAAAAAATGTCCATACGGTTTGTTTTTAATTCTTTTACACTTTTTTCTATTTCATCAACTTGAGCCGTGAATAAAAATACCAAATACTCAATAATTGTCACATTTTTTAACCCTTTAAATGCCATGTTTGTAATGTAAACCAACCATTTTTTTGGATCCAAAAAACACAAAAAATTAATTTTTTTCAATATACTATATAAAAAGTGGATCACATATTATTTGATTTTTGCAGCCTGGCGTATGTCGATGATTAACTCCAACATTGGTTAATTTGCATTATTATTTTTGGCGCTAGGTCAAATGTTCAAAAATACTAGCATCTGTCACCAAGTGTGTCAAAAATGCACACTTATAAATCAAACTATTAACTATTATATTTTGATTTATATTTCTGCTCTAATTTGATTTTATTTTTGTAAATCAAGGTCAGTCCTAATCATACATATCAAATAATCATTCATTTTAGATTTTTTTAAACCCTTTAAATGATCTCTTTTCATCATGATGTCCCTACATTTTTTGATACAAAAAACAAAAAATGATTTTTTTTCAAAATACTACATAAAAATTGGATTACATATTATTTGATTTTTGCAGCCTGGCATATGTCAATGATTAACAGCAACATTAACAACGTCAATAAATTAATTTAGACCCTCACCTCTCAAAGGAAGCCCAGATATCAGTAAAAGCAGGATTTATGCCTTATTGGCTTACAGATCTAAAACAGTGGTTCTAATGGAAGAAATAGTGCGTTTTAGGCACACTTGGGAGACAGATGCTAGTCTTGTAATTTTCTTTTGTTTACAACGTGCAAATTTTAGTTGGTGGCTAGAATTTTAAAGATCATGCAAAAATGAACAACTTTTGAATTCTAACCTTATTTAAATTGTGAAAAATAATATGAACTTTTTTAACTTGAAGTGCAAAGTGTGCCTAAAAGGCGCACCCGGATACCGGAGGGTTAAGTTTAAGGCGACATTATTCATTTGTTTTTATTATTATTACTGGTTGAATTCCATCGTATTTTAAGCATTAAGCATTTTAGGATTAATACAGAATTTGGTGGGATATCGTTCTCTTGTTTTGCTCCCTGTTCTTGGAATAACCTCCAGAATATTCTATGACGACATGGTTTTTTTTTGTATCCTTGGGGGTAATTTATAATTCTATGTAATTAAAAAGTCTAATTTGTTATTCCCAGGTGGATTTTGTCTCATACGTGTCCTTAAATTGTCTCATTCTTGCTTTTATCTGTTCATTTTATACATTATTTCTGTTAATTTCTGCATTTTATCCATTATCTTTTATATATCTGGGTCTCCTGTTTGGGTTTTTCATGGACTGGTGCACATTCTTGGCCAATATCAAGGACTTCCTGGTTAAACAAAGGTTAAATGAATAAATAAATAAATAATATTATTCATATCACTGCCAAATTTTTGGATGAATCAACCATTTGTTGCATCTTTTCTGACTTTTAACTATATAATTAAAGAGGAAAAAGAGAAACACTGTGAGCTGCCATTAACTAATTAGTCCAGAAAATAAGGATTAATACAGAATTTGGTGGGATACTGTTCTCTTATTTTTGCGTCCTGGTCATGGAATAACCTCCAGAAAATTCTACGACTACATATGTTTTTTTGTCTTTGGGGGTAATTCATAATTCTGCGAAGAAACTATGTGATTGAAAAGTCAGACATGTTATTCCCAGGTGGATTTTGTCTCATACGTGTCCTTTAGTTTTCTCATTCTTGCTTTTACCGGTTACACTTATCACATTATTTAATTTGTCTGTTTATTTCTGTATTTTATCCATTATCTTTTATATATCTGCGCATGGAACTACCAAGTTAAAGAATAGAATAGAATAGAATAGAATAGAAAACACCAGAATAGAATAGAATAGAATAGAACAGAATAGAACACAAAACACCAGAATAGAATAGAATAAAATAGAATAGAATAGAATAGAATAGAATAGAATAGAACACAAAACACCAGAATAGAATAGAACAGAACACAAAACACCAGAATAGAATAGAATAGAATAGAATAGAACACAAAACGCTAGAATAGACTAGAATAGACTAGACTAGAATAGAATAGAATAGAATAGAACAAAATAGAATAGAATAGAACAAAACAGAATAGAATAGAACACAAAACACCAGAACAGAATAGAATAAAATAGAACAGAATAGAACAGAATAAAATAGAACACAAAACACTAGAATAGACTAGACTAGAATAGAATAGAATAGAATAGAACACAAAACACCAGAATAGAATAGAATAGAATAGAACACAAAACACTAGAATAGACTAGACTAGACTAGACTAGACTAGAATAGAATAGAATAGAATAGAATAGAATAGAATAGAATAGAATAGAATAGAACACAAACCACCAGAATAGAATAGAATAGAATAGAACACAAAACACCAGAATAGAATAGAATAGAATAGAATAGAATAGAACACAAAACACCAGAATAGAATAGAATAGAATAGAATAGAACACAAAACACTAGAATAGACTAGAATAGACTAGACTAGACTAAAATAGAATAGAACAAAATAGAATAGAATAGAACAGAACAGAATAGAATAGAACACAAAACACCAGAATAGAATAGAATAGAATAGAATAGAATAGAACACAAACCACCAGAATAGAATAGAATAGAATAGAACACAAAACACCAGAATAGAATAGAATAGAATAGAATAGAACACAAAACACCAGAATAGAATAGAATAGAATAGAACACAAAACACTAGAATAGACTAGAATAGACTAGACTAGACTAAAATAGAATAGAACAAAATAGAATAGAATAGAACAGAACAGAATAGAATAGAACACAAAACACCAGAATAGAATAAAATAGAACAGAATAGAACAGAATAAAATAGAACACAAAACACTAGAATAGACTAGAATAGAATAGAATAGAACACAAACCACCAGAATAGAATAGAATAGAATAGAACACAAAACACCAGAACAGAATAGAATAAAATAGAACAGAATAGAATAGAACAGAATAAAATAGAACACAAAACACTAGAATAGAATAAAATAGAATAGAATAGAAAACACCAGAATAGAATAGAATAGAATAGAATAGAATAGAATAGAATAGAACAAAATAGAATAGAATAGAACAGAACAGAATAGAACACAAAACACCAGAACAGAATAGAATAAAATAGAACAGAATAGAATAGAACAGAATAAAATAGAACACAAAACACTAGAATAGAATAGAATAGAACAAAATAGAATAGAATAGAACAGAACAGAATAGAATAGAACACAAAACACCAGAATAGAATAAAATAGAACAGAATAGAACAGAATAAAATAGAACACAAAACACTAGAATAGACTAGACTAGAATAGAATAGAACACAAACCACCAGAATAGAATAGAATAGAATAGAACACAAAACACCAGAACAGAATAGAATAAAATAGAACAGAATAGAATAGAACAGAATAAAATAGAACACAAAACACTAGAATAGAATAAAATAGAATAGAATAGAAAACACCAGAATAGAATAGAATAGAATAGAACAAAATAGAATAGAATAGAACAGAACAGAATAGAACACAAAACACCAGAACAGAATAGAATAAAATAGAACAGAATAGAATAGAACAGAATAAAATAGAACACAAAACACTAGAATAGAATAGAATAGAATAGAATAGAATAGAATAGAATAGAATAGAATAGAACAAAATAGAATAGAATAGAACAGAACAGAATAGAATAGAACACAAAACACCAGAATAGAATAAAATAGAACAGAATAGAACAGAATAAAATAGAACACAAAACACTGGAATAGACTAGACTAGAATAGAATAGAACACAAACCACCAGAATAGAATAGAATAGAATAGAACACAAAACACCAGAACAGAATAGAATAAAATAGAACAGAATAGAATAGAACAGAATAAAATAGAACACAAAACACTAGAATAGAATAAAATAGAATAGAATAGAAAACACCAGAATAGAATAGAATAGAATAGAATAGAATAGAATAGAATAGAATAGAATAGAATAGAATAGAACAAAATAGAATAGAATAGAACAGAACAGAATAGAACACAAAACACCAGAACAGAATAGAATAAAATAGAACAGAATAGAATAGAACAGAATAAAATAGAACACAAAACACTAGAATAGAATAGAATAGAATAGAATAGAATAGAATAGAATAGAATAGAATAGAATAGACTTTGTCATTATGTGTACAATGAAACTAGGAGTGCTACTCCACTCAATGCAACAAGATTCATTAAAAAAATAAAAACAACAACCCAAAAATACGTTAGAACATAGGAATAAAGGTTAAAGGACTAACTAAATAAACACTGTCATTCTTAAAGCTGCCAGTTTTTTGGATGAATCAACCATTTGTTCATCTTCTGTCAGTCTGAGTGCTAGAACTCCAGAGGAAACAGGGGAACACTGTGAGCGAGCATTAACTAATTAGTCCAGAAAGTAATCAGCTGCTTGATCGATGCTAAAAATCATTGGTGCTTGTACGTCGTGGCCACTCAGCAGAGGGGAGGTCCGAGCGGAGCGCCTCCACCGCAGCCGCACACTAAATCAAGCGTCTGCGCTGCATTATCTCCCCCAACATGACAATCCTTTTAACACCTGACACACCCCGGTAACAAGCATCCCCCCCCCGACCGGGCCTGTCGACACCTTATATATATGACTCCTCCCTTCCACGGTAACTTTTTACAAGGTGTCAATCCCACCGGTGTACACAAACACACCTTTAAATCAGCCTCCGATGCCGGGGCGGGGGGGGGCGGGGGGGCGGGGGCAGGTGTTTGTGTTTAGAGCTCTTCCATTGACAGAAACACACGAGTAAAAACATCACACAGCGAGGTGAAAAATTACAGTGGAGGAAGTGTGCGTGGCCTGGCGGATTAACTGCGGAATAAAAGTGCTGATGGGCAACAAAAGAGAAAAAACAGCTATTCATCACCCTGGCACAGGATCAAACTCGCACACTTCTCAAATGCCCTCCTTGAGTTATTGTGCGTCGTGGCGGTGGTGGCAGCTCGGCTGATAATGCTGCCCCTACCTGAATTGATTAGAGCGCACATGCATCCTGCGCTTCCCAAGATGGAGAGCAGCCCTGCGCCTCCTCAACCCCCGAAGAGGGAGAAACCTGTTCATATCGCTGGTCAACAACAAATGTATTGTTCAAGTTTTTGGAGCTGATTTCGGATCATTTTGGTGTGCTGAATCCAAAAATCACATGAATTTTGCTCAATCAGGTCAACTTTCTGAACTATGCTACATATTTGCTTTTTAACATTTTGCTTACATTTATGGGTATTTTCACATCATATGATACAAAATTCTTTCATATTTCTTGCAATAAATGAGTTCTGAAGATTTTACTTTTGCCAATTTATGAT
Organism: Sphaeramia orbicularis; assembly: GCF_902148855.1. Classification (NCBI taxonomy): domain Eukaryota; kingdom Metazoa; phylum Chordata; class Actinopteri; order Kurtiformes; family Apogonidae; genus Sphaeramia; species Sphaeramia orbicularis. The sequence goes on along the minus strand of NC_043975.1, from coordinate 8,059,509 downwards.
TAGTGGTCACTGCAGTGGACAGTTCTTCTACAGCTGTTCTATTGTTTATTCATGGATTTTGTTGTTTTTAGGGATGTCCGATATGGGCTTTTTTGCCAAAAAACGATATTGCCGATATTGTCCAATGCTTAATTTCCAATTCCGATATCTACCGATACCGCCTCCGATATATGTGGGATATTAACCCTTTCATGCACGAATTATGAGAGCCTTAATCAAAATTTTTTCCTGAGTGTTTTTATTCCTCTTTAGGCATGAAAAAAACAATGTGACTGAAGACTTTCTTCTGAAAAATAAATTTAAAAAATAATAATGAAATAAAAATATTTTTAAAAAATTTTAAAAATACATTAAAAAAAAAAAGAAAAAAAAAATTCTTATGAACCTATTTTTCATGAAGTTGCAAAAATGTCCACTCAACTGGACACCATTTGTTTAATTTTTGACACACAGAAACATGTATTTACTGATAAATTGTGTGAAAACTATGGGTAACGCTTGTGATTCTGGGGGTTTATGCTCAAGAGAGATCTACATAATGTTCCCAATTCATGTCAGAAAAAATATGTAGTGTCTTAAAACTTTGATAAACATATGTGTAAAAAAACAAAAACAAACAAACAACGAAAAGAACAACAAAATCCATGAATATACAAGGAAACAGCTGTAGAATAACTGTCCGCTGTAGTGACCAGTATGCATGAAAGGGTTAAACTAATTTTCGGTAACATCACATATCTCCTGTCATGGAATTAACACATTATGCCTAATTTTATTGCGATGCCCCATTGGATGCATTCTCAAATGCAACAAGGCTTTCAAAATGTAAACACTGTCTGTGCAAAGAATACATACTTCAACTGAAGTTGTGGAAAAAATGCCATATTTATTTATTTTCTCTCCCTCCATGAGTCTATTACAGTGTGGCAACTCTACTGTACAATTTTGAAAACTGCACATTTCTTTCAGCTACAAACAATGCTTCATTTTCGCGTCGGTAAATGCCGGTGAAATCAAGGCATTATTTTATCAGTTTTAATGATAGGCAAAAAAACTGATAACAATATTCACCGATATTACATTTTTATGCCAGTATTGGTGGGCCGATGATATTGAACATTCCTAGTTGTTTTAGTTCCATATCAGCCAACACAGTGGACGTTCATGCATCATCTCAAACACTGCAGTCCATACAATTATTGTAACTTTGTTGTTCTTGATAACCCTGATCTGCACTAACATGTTTTAGTGTAAATCAATTGCTAATTGTTATTAGACTGTAATGAACAGTTTTCTGAAACAAAAAGGTTTTTTTTTTTTTTCCTTTTTTTGTGTTTTTTTGCATATCCTCCTGAGACCTAGCAATGCATGTTGTCCTCTATAGGGGACAAAAGTTTGACAGTTTAACTTAAATGCTGCCCATTGCAAAGGACATTCCATTAAACAAAATCAATCAATAAATAAAAATGATTTTAAAAATGCATCTGAAAAAACTGTTGCATTATGCGGTTTCCAAACAAGATAATTTTTTAGTGTAAAAAAAAAAAATTGTCAATTTCCTGGGTCTCAGGAGGATATTATCTTCATGAAATGAGTAATAAATAGTATTTGAATGTGAGAAAATGTGAGAAAACATTAGATTAGCGGCACTAAAAATGTTTTTATTTCATAGTTTTCACACAGTATATCACTTTCTGATGATGAGTTTTAAATACATGTTTCTTTGCTTCAACAATTAAATGCATGTTCTCCAGCTGAGTGGACATTTTTGTAACTCCATGAAAAATAGGTTCATAAAAAAAAAAAAAAAAAAAAAAAAAAAAATTCAATTGCATTGCTTTTTTCATGCGTAAAGAGGAATAAAAACACTCAAGAAAAAAATATTGACAGAAGTTCTCATAATTCGTGCATGAAAGGGTTAATGTTGATAGAGCAAATACCACCGGAGATATGACGTTTAGAATCTGGAGAAAACAAACGTGAGTAAAAGTATGAAAATGAGGTGGTGGTGGTGGTGGGGGGGTGTTACATTTCTGACCATATCTTTGTCGTTTTTTTTTGTCCTTTTATCAAAATGAAAAAATAGGACCAATGGAGTGGAGAAAACGCTTATGTAAAGATCTGCTTTTATGTCAAATATTTGAGTATAGTTTTAATTTATTACAATTTGGATTTTCTATACCTAATATTTGGAACCAATATTCACTTTTAAAGTCTTTGAAAAGGTTCGTTAAGCATCTGTGTGTTATTTATGCAATAGATTAGATACATTTTTCAAATCAGATTTTGTATTTTTTGTGTTTTTTGTCCTTTTGTGTTGATATAGTAGGTTAACCCTTTCATGCACGAATTATGAGAACCTTAGTCAATATTTTTTTCTTGAGTGTTTTTGTTCCTCTTTAGGCATGAAAAAAACAATGCAATTGATTTTTTTTTTTGGATTGGAAACTGCATAATGCAACAGTTTTTTCAGATACATTTTTAAAACTACTTTTATTTATTGATTGATTTTTTTTTTTAATGGAATGTCCTTTGTAATGCACAACATTTTTAAAGTAAAACTGTCAAACTTTTCTTCCCTACAGAGGACAAAATCCATTGCTGGGTCTCAGGAGGATATGCAAAAAAAAATTATTATTTTTTTTTTTTTTAATTGTTAATTACAGTCTAATACCAATTAGCAATTGATTTACACTAAAATTTAGCAATTGATTTACACTTTTCATCTTTGAAGGATCGCTAAGATCAGGCCAATTCTAAGTGACAAAGATGCTGAAGTCCTCATTCATGCCTTCGTAACATCTCGGTTGGACTATTGCAACGCTCTTCTTTCAGGATTACCCAAAAAAAGTTTCAGAGTCTTGCAGATGGTGCAAAATGCTGCAGCTCGGGTCCTGACTGGAGCTGGGAAATTTGAACACATTACCCCAGTGTTGGCCTCTCTGCACTGGCTTCCATGTCAGGTTCGTGCTGATTTTAAGGTGCTTTTATTGACTTATAAAATTTTAAATGGAGCGGCACCTTCTTACTTGACCGAGCTGGTTAGACTATATGCACCTTCTCGTGCCCTTCGCTCTCAAGGATCTGGCCTCCTGATTTTGCCTAAAGTCAGGAAAAAGACTGTCGGTGAGTGAGCCTTTTCTTTCCGTGCGCCAACACTCTGGAACAGTCTTCCTCTGGACATAAGGCAGGCATGTTCTGTGGATGTTTTTAAAGCAAAGCTCAAGACCCACTTGTTCACTTTGTGTTATAAGTCGTGATGTGCTTTTATTGTTAATGTTTTTAGCTTTTATGTTTTATTGTTTTATTGGGATTGATTTTATATCTGTACAGCACTTTGATTGAAAGCGCTTTACAAATAAATTATTATTATTATTATTATTATTATTATTATTATGTTACTGCAGATCAGGTTTATCAAGAACAGCAAAGTTACAGTAATTGTATGAATTGCAGTGTTTTGGATGATGCATAAGAGTCCTGATATGGAACTAAAACAACAAAACCCATGAATAAACAATAGGACAGCCGTTGAATAACTGTCCACTGGAGTGACCACTATGCATGAAAGGGTTAAAGTGAAAAAATAACAGACAGATGAGATAGATGAAGTCGTGCTGAAAAAAAAGATCCCAAACATGGGTATAGTAAACATTTCTGTATATAGTATATAAAGGCTAAATTAAAAGTACTGAAAAACAGCCAAAACAGGCTCAGACCACTAAGGGTTAAACAGCTTGTCAGATCCCCCCCCCCCCCCCCCCATCCTTTTGTCAGTAGTTTTTTCTTTTTCAGAGATGATCAAGCATGTGGCCTGGGTGCAGTAATTTTCTCAAACAAATGCAATCTCTGTTCTGTGGCCGTGTTTCTGCTGCTTCTGCGTTTCTGCGGACCTTGGGGGAACAAATTGGGGGCATGTGTGTGAAACTTAGTTCACTTAATACACCATTAGTTTATACAAAGCTACAAAGGCTATCTTCAAAATGCAGCTGCGACTAAAGTCAGATGGAATCTAGAAGTGGAAGCACAAACTTGGAGCGTTAAGCGCAGCAGCTAAACCAGGGATTTCCTCCAAACCTGGTAAATGATTATGGATTTATTAACCCATAAAGACCCAGAGCTACTTCTGTGTCAGTTCCCGAATGAATTTTTCTCCATATTGAACCTTTTTTAAGTGATTTATCACCATTTATTGCAATATTATCTTCTTTATTTTGCATTTTTTTCAGTGTAAATCATGTATTTTCCTATTTTTAATTCACTGATCATGTAGATTTTCATAAAAACTCAGATTATAGTTGAGGGTTAGATCAAAAACAGAGAAAACTGAAGCAGAAATATGAACGTGGGGTTAATTCCTAAAATCTGGGAATGCTATGACATTAATAAAAAGGAGTCCAAGGAAAAACAAGTAGTAAGCGACCTATGACCAGTGTTGGGAATAACGTGTTACTGATCATGTAGATGTTCATTTTCTTCCCATTTCTTCTCATTTTTCGTCAGAAATTTCATTTTTTTCAGGTTATTCACATTTTTCTTGTTTGGATTGTTTGTAAAATGTAAATGATTTCATAATTTAATCTTATTTTTTGCATATAAAAAATGTATTTATAGGTTATTATGTTATTATTTTACTGGTCCGGCCCACTGTAAATGTTTTTATGTATTTACACTAAAAGTATAATTTTGCTAAAAATGTGAATAATCTGAAATGTCTAAAGAGAAGTAAGAACAATTTTAACAATATTCTGCCTGTTACTCAATGTTTTATGTATTTGTAGATCCACTGTGATCTGTGAGTTATAATGTACATGTGGAAATGATAAACTGAGGCAGAATACTGTTAAAATTACACTTATTTTTTTAGTTTGTTCATGTTATTCACATCTTTTGAAAAGGATAGTTTTTAGATGTAAACCTGTTCATAACACTGGCCAACAACAAATTTATTGTTTAAGTTTTTTGAGCTGATTTCGGATAATTTTGGTGTGCTGAATCCAAAAATCACATTAATTTTGCTCAGTCAGATCAACTTTCTGAACTATGCTACATATTGGCTTTTGAACATTTTTGCTTACATTTATGGGCATTTTCACATCATATGATGCAAAATTCTTTCATATTTCTTGCAATAAATGAGTTCTGAAGATTTTACTTTTGCCAATTTATGATTAATGTTTTTTTTAATATTACAGGTGAATGAAATGGCTTCGACGAGAAGATCTTGCAAAAATAAGCCTGACGTATTCTGCTACATCTGCGCTGAATACACTATTGTACCTAACAGGAATCAAGTCACAAGTTTCATAAAGTGTGCTTACCAATCTTATTTTGGTATTAATTATTATATTTTGTGAGAAGATCAAATTTTTCCAAATCAAATTAGCAAAAAAACCTGACCTGATTGAGAAAAACAGATGTCATTTTTGGATTTAGCGGTGCAAAATGGTCCGAATTCAGTTGAAAAAACCAAGACAACTTGCAAAAAACATTTTTTTTGAACCCAGTGTAATGTACAGGAAATTAACTCTTTTTTTAATTTCATTTATTTAGTTCATGGTTGTGCATTTCATCAGTAAACATTCAATAATCATCAAGTAAACAAACATATACACACCCATGCTCAAAAAGGAACAGGATGAAGAATATCTTATATTTCCCGCCCCCTTCTAAATAATAATAACCGTAATGGTTAGCCATACACAACTAGCTACAAAATCCCACTGTATAAAATCAGACAAACCAACTAAATACATGTTTTGCTCTGAAACATAGAGAAAAGTTTGGAGTTGACATTATTTTTATATTATTATGTTATTATTTTACTGGTTCGGCCCACTTCAGATCAAATTTAGCCGAATGTAACCTCCCCTGAACTAAAATGAGTTTGACACCCCTGTCCTACATTATCTTCCTTATAAAATCACTCAACATTGAACATCAGTCCAACTTTTAATGTCTGCGTCCATGTGATCACATGACGCCAATATCCAGCAGCATGTGATGATCCATTCCGCTCATATTTTGTGGCATGTACATGTTTGAGATAAGACAGAAGGACATCTGATAAGTGTGTGATGTAACCTGATGAATCCCAAAAAAAACAGTTAGACTGAGGAAACAGATACCATTGGTCAACAACAAATTTATTGTTTAAGTTTTTTGAGCTGATTTAGGATCATTTTGGTGTGCTGAATCCAAAAATCACATGAATTTTGCTCAATCAGGTCAACTTTCTGAACTATGCTACATATTGGCTTTTAAACATTTTTGCTTACATTTATGGGCATTTTCACATCATATGATACAAAATTCTTTCATATTTCTTGCAATAAATGAGTTCTGAAGATTTTACTTTTGCCAATTTATGATTAATGTTTTTTTTTAACCCTTTCATGTAATTATGAGAACCTTGGTCACAATATTTGTGTGTTTTTATTGCTCTTTAGGCATGACAAAAACATGTGATTTAGGCTTGTGTTTTTTTAAGGAGTTACAAAACTGTCCACTCAGCCGGACCCCATGCATTTAATTTTTCAAGCAAAGAAACATGTATTTAAAACCTAATATCAGAAAGTGATATGGAAAAGTATGCAATAAAAACATTTTTAATTCTGCTAATCAGATGTTTTCCCACATTTTAACATACTCTAATACTAGTTATTATTCATTTCATGGAGATAATATGCAAAAAAAAACTGTTTTGTTTGTTGATTTACACTAAAACATGTCACTGCAGATCAGGTTTATCAAGAACAGCATAGTTACAGTAACAGTATGAAATGCACTGTGTGGGATGATGCATAAGTGTCCACTGTGTTAACTGATATGGAACTAAAACAATAAAACTCATGAATATACAAAAGAACAGCTGTAGAATAACTGTCCACTGTAGTGACCTCTGTGCATGAAAGGGTTAATATTACAGGTGAATGAAATGGCTTCGACTAGAAGATCTTGCAAAAATAAGCCTGTCATATTCTGCTACATCTGCGGTGAATACATAATAAATAATAAATACATCTTGTTAGAAAATGAATTTTTTTTCTCTTAAAACCTATTTTGTGTGAGAACTATGTAAAAAAAAAAAATCAACTGATAAAGTCACAAAAATGTCATCAATTTTGTGAGAAGATCAAATTTTTCCAAATCAAATTAGCAAAAAAACCTGACCTGACTGAGAAAAACAGATGTCATTTTTGGATTTAGCGGTGCAAAATGGTCCGAATTCAGTTGAAAAAACCTAGACAACTTGCAAAAAACATTTTTTTGTAACCCAGTGTAACCATTGGACATTCTTTTACAACCGTAAACTCCCGTGCTTTGGTACATCTGCGATAATTTCACCTACGCCGACGCCGTAATAACATTTTATCTACAGAATGGAACAGACGTCAGCTGACAGATTAGTCGATTTCACGTACGGCGACGGAAAACAGAAAACAGAACACAGAGAGGCTCTACATGTACAAAGTTGTTGATGTAGACGCCCCACATCTACGCTCGATGCCGCGCTGACGTGATAAATCAGGAATTGTTTACAGTAAATATTCCATCGATCCACTAATTGATTAAATGATTTATCATCCCGGCGCTGACATACACTGAATGGAGGCTGGGTAATCTTTGCTCAACAAAGGGCCATCTGTTACAGTTCAGTGTCTCCACTCCAGCACCAATCAAAGCGCCATTTTATCAACAGCGTGAACATCAAAAGAGGCTCATAAAAACCATTAATATGAATATAATGTCATCAGCTTTATCTACACAGCGCTGGAACTGCTGTTTAGTATCAGCGCATCGCCTGATAGGCCGTTTAAATGCATCAAGTCTACGGATGTGAGCGACGGAGCAGACGTCACAGGGTTCCACCGAGGCCCCGACAGCAGCCGTGTGCAAGTTACCTCCAAACTGTAATCCATTACAGATTACTTGTTACTGTTATTTAACCCATAAAGACCCAAACATGCAATAGGGACCGAAACCATCTACTGATCTAAAATGTTTAACACCTGTTCAGGCACGTGCACACATAGGGCCCAAAGGGGGGTTGAGCCCCTGCCCTTTTTGCCTTGTAGAAAAAGTGCCCTTTTTACTTTTAAAAATAAATAAATTCCTGTTCTGCATAGGAATGTAAAAGAAAATGGCTATATAAACAACGCCATGGTTTGTCTCTGACTGATCTCACTTATCTTCAACAATATGTACAGGGTGGGGAAGCAAAATGTACAATATTTTGAGGCAGGGATTGAAAGACAGTGTACGACCAGTTAGTTTATTGAAAGTCATGAGAATTTATTTGCCACAAGAAAATGTACATAATAGAAAATGTTTTTATTCTATGTGTCCTCCTTCTTTCTCAATAACTGCCTTCACACGCTTCCTGAAACTTGCGCAAGTGTTCCTCAAATATTCGGGTGACAACTTCTCCCATTCTTCTTTAATAGTATCTTCCAGACTTTCTCGTAATAGTTTTGCTCATAGTCATTCTCTTCTTTCCATTATAAACAGTCTTTATGGACACTCCAACTATTTTTGAAATCTCCTTTGGTGTGACGAGTGCATTCAGCAAATCACACACTCTTTGACGTTTGCTTTCCTGATTACTCATATGGGCAAAAGTTTCTGAAAAGGTATGGATAATAGTGTTAGGTATGATTATGACATCAATATATGTTTGGTTTCAAAACAATTGACACAGTGCCTGCTGAGAAAAAACAACTAAATGTTCATTGTAAATTTTGCTTCCCCACCCTGCAGCCTGACAATAAGCCAATGTTTTATTGCTTTTTAGAATTGCAGCTGAATCGCATGTCCTCCAAACCTCAGTATTATGATACATTTTGATAATAATTTGTTGACACAAGAGAAACAGCAATTGCATCACTCACAGCTACATATTATGCACTACTATGCTGTTGTTGTTATCTATGGCTACTTTATTCATCTTACATTAAGTATTACATATCGTGTTATTAAGGCCTGAAAAAAATTTGTCGCACACATACTGCCCTTTTGTGACTTCGAGCCCCTGCCCCTCTATAATCCTGTGCACATCCCTGCACCTATTAACCCTGTAAAGCCTAGGGGTGTGTATTGGCAAGAATCTGGCGATACGATACAAATCATAATACTAGAATCACGATACAATATATCACGATATATCACGATACTGTTAAAAAGGCAAATTTTTGAAAAAGAGCTTTTAAAGATTTTTACGATTTTTTAAAATTATTTTATTATCATTTACTCATTTTACATTCATTTATTCATATATATTTTTAAGATTTTTATATATTTTATATATAATAAGAACAAAGATGAACAATCTGGAATGTCTATAGAAAAATAAGTGCAATTTTAACAGTAATCTGCCTGTTTTGTGTTTTGGTAGATCTGATCTGTAATGCACGTGTTAATATATATATTAATATCTAAGTTGAGGCATAATATTGATAAAATTGTACTTGTTTTTCTTCTGAAATTTAAGATTTTTTCCATTTATTCCCATCTATTTTTAAATTGGATAGAAATAGTTTCATCATCTAATGTTATTTTTTGCACTAAAAATTTGGAGTTGTCATTATTTATAGACTATCCTGCTATTATTTTACTGGTATATATTAATATATAAGTTGAGGCATAATATTGATAAAATTGTACTTGTTTTTCTTCTGAAATTTCAGTTTTTTTCCATTTATTCCCATCTATTTTTAAATTGGATAGAAATAGTTTCATCATCTAATGTTATTTTTTGCACTAAAAAATTTGGAGTTGTCATTATTTATAGACTATCCTGCTATTATTTTACTGGTATATATATTAATATATAAGTTGAGGCATAATATTGATAAAATTGTACTTGTTTTTCTTCTGAAATTTAAGATTTTTCCATTTATTCCCATCTTTTTTTAAATTGGATAGAAATAGTTTCATCATCTAATGTTATTTTTTGCACTAAAAAATTTGGAGTTGTCATTATTTAGACTATTCTGCTATTATTTTACTGGTATATATATTAATATCTAAGTTGAGGCATAATATTGATAAAATTGTACTTGTTTTTCTTCTGAAATTTAAGATTTTTCCATTTATTCCCATCTATTTTTAAATTGGATAGAAATAGTTTCATCATCTAATGTTATTTTTTGCACTAAAAAATTTAGAGTTGTCATTATTTATAGACTATCCTGCTATTATTTTACTGGTATATATATTAATATATAAGTTGAGGCATAATATTGATAAAATTGTACTTGTTTTTCTTCTGAAATTTAAGATTTTTTCCATTTATTCCCATCTATTTTTAAATTGGATAGAAATAGTTTCATCATCTAATGTTATTTTTTGCACTAAAAAATTTGGAGTTGTCATTATTTATAGACTATCCTGCTATTATTTTACTGGTATATATATTAATATATAAGTTGAGGCATAATATTGATAAAATTGTACTTGTTTTTCTTCTGAAATTTCAGTTTTTTTCCATTTATTCCCATCTATTTTTAAATTGGATAGAAATAGTTTCATCATCTAATGTTATTTTTTGCACTAAAAAATTTGGAGTTGTCATTATTTATAGACTATCCTGCTATTATTTTACTGGTATATATATTAATATATAAGTTGAGGCATAATATTGATAAAATTGTACTTGTTTTTCTTCTGAAATTTAAGATTTTTCCATTTATTCCCATCTATTTTTAAATTGGATAGAAATAGTTTCATCATCTAATGTTATTTTTGCACTAAAAAATTTGGAGTTGTCATTATTTATAGACTATCCTGCTATTATTTACTGGTATATATATTAATATATAAGTTGAGGCATAATATTGATAAAATTGTACTTGTTTTTCTTCTGAAATTTAAGATTTTTTCCATTTATTCCCATCTATTTTTAAATTGGATAGAAATAGTTTCATCATCTAATGTTATTTTTTGCACTAAAAAATTTGGAGTTGTCATTATTTATAGACTATTCTGCTATTATTTTACTAGTCCGGCCCGCTGGAGATCAAATTGGGCTGAATGTGGCCCCTGAAAAAAAATGACTTTGACACCCCTGGTCTGATGCATTACTTTTGTAACGCGTTACTCCCAACACCGTCTGACAGTAACATCACTCAACACAACAGGGGAGGAAATACCATGGAAAAAGGGGATCGTGAATCATGGGATTTCATCCACACTGACCACCTCGGGGGTTTGGGTCAGTTGCGCTCTGACACACAAGCTACAAACAAATACTCAGTTCTTACACTTTCCACACAAAAAAAAAAAAAAAATCCCCTAAGAGCAGATATCTTTGGTAGTTGTTTTTTTTTTTTTTGTTTACAATCTTGCAAAAAAAAAAAAAAACGTCAGAGAACTTTTTTTCCTCTTAATCAGGCTACGAGAATAGCCGCTGGCCTCCGTTTCAACTTAGCGGGGTCACGGGGGTCAGCGCGCCTTTTAAAGAAGAGAAAAGCCGTTGTCAGAGCTGCAGGTTTCTTTGCTGCCTGCCACAAAATGCCTCCTGACACAAAGCCCTCGCACTCCTATCAGCGCACTCCCACAGCATCGCAAACAAATGTGACCTCCTTTTTTTTCCTCCCACTGCTAAAAAAAATCAAGAAAAAACTGAACTCACCTCTACCTTGCCAACTGGAATGAAATAAATAAATGAAAACAATGTGCTCTGCAACTCTGCCAGACCACGAATTCAGGCGTTTTTTTTTTTTTTTTTTTTCCTCCCTTCCCTTCCCTTCCCTCTCCCTCTGCTTTTTTTTTTTTTTTCTCTCTCCGTTAACTTCTGCTTGAGATAGTTTCCATGTTAAGGTGACGGCTTCAACTTTACACAGAGTTGTGTTCAAGGCCTGGGGGAAAATGCTATTCACTGTTTATCTTTGGCTGGCTGGTCTGAGCCAAGGCCTCTGAAACACTGCAGAAACCTGATACAGAAAAAAAAAAAACAAAACTGAAGGGAAAAAAAAAAAAAAGAGAGAGTAAGCACTGCCGTGTCTTTGAACGTTAAAAATCACAGTTCTACATGTCTGAGGTGATTAGCTGATCGCATTTTCAGAGATGAATATGCGTGGGAATTTGTACGCAACAAAAAACACAACGTTAAAATGACACTCCATAGGAACTTTTTTTTTTTTTTTTTTTTTTTTTTTTTTTAACCCTTTCATGCATTAATTATGAGAACCGTAATCAAAATTTTTTTCCTGAGTGTTTTTATTCCTCTTTAGGCATGAAAAAAAACAATGTGACTGAAAATTTTCCTCTGAAAAATAAACAAAAATAAATAAATAAAATAAAAATAATTGAAAAAAAATAAAAAGAAGGGAAAAAAAAAAAAAGAGTAAGCGCTGCCATGTGTTTGAACGTAAAAAAAAAAAATCACAGTTCTATATGTCTGAGGTGATTAGCTGATCGCATTTTCAGAGATGAATATGCGTGGGAATTTGTACGCAACAAAAAACACAACGTTAAAATGACACTCCATAGGAACTTTTTTTTTTTTTTTTTAACCCTTTCATGCATTAATTATGAGAACCGTAATCAAAAATTTTTTTCCTGAGTGTTTTTATTCCTCTTTAGGCATGAAAAAAAACAATGCGACTGAAAATTTTCTTCTGAAAAATAAACAAAAATAAATAAATAAAATAAAAATAATTGAAAAAAAAAAAAAAGAAGGGAAAAAAAAAAAGAGTAAGCGCTGCCATGTGTTTGAACGTAAAAAAAAAAAAATCACAGTTCTACATGTCTGAGGTGATTAGCTGATCGCATTTTCAGAGATGAATATGCGTGGGAATTTATACGCAACAAAAACCACAACGTTAAAATGACACTCCATAGGAACTTTTTTTTTTTTTTAACCCTTTCATGCATTAATTATGAGAACCTTAGTTAAGATTTTTTTCTTGAGTGTTTTTATTCCTCCATAGGCATGACAAAAAAAAACAAAAACAACAACAACAACAATGTGATCAAGTTGTTTTTTTTCATGGAGTTACAAAAATGTCCATGCGTTTAATTTTTGAAGTAAAGAAACGTGTTTAAAACCCAATATCAGAAATTGATATTAAAACAATGAAATAAAATCTGACATTTCCTCACATTTTAACCCTTTCATGCACAAATTATGAGAACCTTAATCAAATTTTTTTTTCCTGAGTGTTTTTATTCCTCTTTAGGCATGAAAAAAACAATGTGATTGAAAAATTTCCTCTGAAAAATAAATTAAAAATGAATAAATAAAATAAAAATAATTGGAGAAAAAAAAAAAAAAAAACAACAAAACATTAAAAAAATAATAATGGAAAAAAAAAAAATCTTATGAACCTATTTTTCATGAAGTTGCAAAAATGTCCACTCAGCTGGACACCACACGTTTAATTTTTGATGCACAGAAACATGAATTTACTGATAAATTGTGTGAAAACTATGGGGAGGGCTTGTAATTCTGGGGGTTTATGCTCAGGAGAGATCTACATAATGTTACCAATTCATGTCAGAAAAGATATGTAGTGTCTTAAAAGTTTAATAAAGATATGTATAAAAAAAAAAAAAAACAATGAAAAGAACAACAAAATCAATGAACATATAAGAGAACAGATGTAGAATAACTGTCCACTGGAGTGACCAGTATACATGAAAGGGTTAGTACATTTTTTTTTTTTTTTTTTTGCAGTTATTCAACAAAACAGCCAACAGACTAATGACTAAAGATGTAATTAAGTGCACTATGAGCTACACGCTGCTACTCGAAAACAAACTTGGATAAAGTTTCTGGCTGAAATGTTGGCCACCACTGTGTACAGATGGCTGATGCATGAAAAAAAAAAAAAAAAAAAAAAAAACAAATTAAGGACCCTTAAGGTGTTTCTTCAGCATAAATGCCAAAAATACATTTTCACTCTGACATGATATCCAACTAACTTTATATGCAGAAAATATTCACCCTTATTATAATAAAAAGAGACCGTATTCACACTGAGATACATCGCTAATTAAAACGAACGTGTCATTAATATTCCAGTTTACGTGCAGCTGTGCATACTATAGGGTCATTCCACCTCAATTCAATGGGTTTAAAAAAAAATTCCTGCTCACCGATCTTGGATTTGCTTCAAATTTTTACCATGTGAAGTTCAACCATGAAAACTAGCCCAGCCAAAATTTCAGACCGATATATCAAATGTATCCAAAGAAAAAAATTCTTGAAGGTACCCCCCTCCTTGCCATTTTTGGTGCATTTCGCGATCGTCTTAAAATGCAGCAAAGTTTAAAATGCAATATCTCAGTAAGTTTTCTAGCTAAATGCCTGAAATTTTCAGTAAAGGAAGACTACCACATATAGATTGCATATGTATATTATCAATAACATTGTCTTTATTGGGACTGTGGTATGACCTTGTGAAATCTGGAAAATAAACTTGAAACTTTTACGAACCCCTATATTTATTGACCAATTAAACACAAACCAAATATGATATATTGCAAATAATTACACATCTTTTTACATAAGTATATAGAGTAATGAGCTCAGCATTTATTAATGGGTATGATCCTTTTTTGTTGTTGTTTTTGTCATAATAAAATCGCAAAATAACATTTTTCATTCATTTTCACTTTCAAATACCACAGGTATGACAAGGAGTACCAACCAAAAGAACTTATTTTCTGAAAGACCATCACATATGCTTACAAAATTAAAAATTTCATGATGGTTCTAGGACTCCAACCTAGAACCATCGTGAGTCCTAGAACCATCATGAATTTTTTTTTTTTTTTTCGTGAGTCCTAGAACCATCATGATTTTTTTTTTTTTTTTCGTGAGTCCTAGAACCATCATGAAATTTGACATTTTGTAAGCATATGTGAAAAAAAACAGAACCTCCTTGGCGGACATAATAACCCACTCACCATATATCCCCATCAGGCATCCAAAACAAATCCGGCTTTTTACATTGAATTTTCTGACAGTTCTGATATCCTGATATAAAGGACAATAAAACAGTAAATACCATTCATCCTCAACAACCCTAAAATTACACCAAACACATAACCTGTCCATAAAATTGACTCACCAGTAAAACGCATGTATGTTTGACACATACGTTGCTGTAGACACTCATTCTTATATTTGTTAAATGGCATATTTGGCTGGAAGCATTTTCATTTTTCTCTATTTTAATATAATAACTTTGAATTGACTGGGCTTTTAAGAACGTGATCAGTTAATTTATTACAGGAAAAGACCGGTTTTCATCGAAAAATGTAAAATCCAGAGGATAAGAGTATAATAAATGGTGATAAGTCACTTTGGAACGGATAAATGTAGTGAAAAAGTCATTTGGAAGTCACCACAAAAATAGGCTGAAGTCTTTAAGGGTTAATTGGAAAATTCTACATTTGGAATAAGTTAGGGCTGGGAAATAAATTAATTTAATTCAATTAATCAAGGTTTTCCTTTCTGAGAATCGTGGAAAATGCCAAAATCCCAAAATAGAGACGATTCCTCTCGAGATCTTTTCTGTTCGACAAATGTTCCAAATGCAGCCTGTTTGCTTCTTGTAATATTTAACTTGTGAATTATTGTGAATTCTCCAGAAATACATAATACAGAGATTTAGTAGAGAAAGGGTAGTCGTAATTGATGTTTTCTCTTCAGTTCAGTTAGGCCGAAAATCACTTTAACCCTTTCATGCATGAATTATGAGAACCTTAATCAAGATTTTTTTTCCTGAGTATTTTTATTCCTCTTTAGGCATGAAAAAAAAAACAATGCAATTGAATTTTTTTTTTTTTTTAATCAACCTGTTTTTCATGGAGTTACAAAAATGTCCACTCAGCTACACCATGAATTTTATTCTTGAAGCAAAGAAACATGTATTTAAAACCCAATATCATACAGTGATATGAAAACAGTGAAATGAAACCATGTTTAATGCAGCTAATCTGATGTTTTCTCACATTTTAACATATTCTAATAATAGTTTTTACTCACTTCATGGAGATAATATGCAAAAAATAAATATTAACAATTGATTTCCACTCAAGAACCAACCAAGAACAGCAAAGTTACAATAATGGTATTAATTGCAGTTTATGAGATGATGCATAAGTGTCCACTGTGTTGGATGATATGGAACTAAAACAACAAACAAACAACGCCCCCCCCCCAAATCTGTCCCCTTGATCACCACCAAAATGTAATCATTTGTTCGTTTTGCCAGTATCAACATTTCCTGAAAATTTCATCAACCCCTCCCACATTCACCACAAAAATTTAATCATTTGTTCTTTGTGCCACTATCAACATTTCCTGAAAAGTTCATCAAAATCCTTCCATAACTTCCAGAGTTATCTTGCTAACGGACAGACAAACACCCCCCCCCCCCCCCCCCCCCCCAAAATCCGTCTCCCTGATCACCACCAAAATGTAATCATTTGTGCCCCCCCCCCCCATCACCACTAAAATTTAATCATTTCTTCCTTGTGCCAGTATCAATTTTTCCAGAAAATTTCATCCAAATCCGTCCATAACTTTTTTTATTATCTTGCTAACAAACAGAAAAACAAATAAAAGATCTGCTGTCCCCCCCCACCACCACCACCACCACCACCCCCGCCATCACCACCTAAATCTTATCATTTCTTCTTCGTGCCAGTATCAACATTTCCAGAAAATTTCATCCAAATATGCCCATCACCACCAAAATTTAATCATTTCTTCCTTGCGCCAGTATCAATTTTTCCAGAAAATTTCATCCAAATCCGTCTATATTTTTTTTATTATCTTGCTAACAAACAGACAAACAAACAAAAGATCTGTTGTCCCCCCCAACCACCACCCCCACCAAAATCTTATCATTTGTTCCTTGTGCCAGTATCAACATTTCCTGAAAATTTCATCCAAATCTATCCTTAACTTTTGAAATTATCTTGTGAAAAAACAGACAAACAAACAAAAGATCTGTTGTCCCCCCCAACCACCACCACCCCCAAAATCTTATAATTTCTTCCTTGTGCCAGTATCAATATTTCCTGAAAATTTCATCCAAATACCCCCCCCCCCCATCACCACCAAAATTTAATCATTTCTTCCTTGTGCCAGAATCAATTTTGCCAGAAAACTTCATCCAAATCCATCCATAACTTTTTTTATTATCTTGCTAACAAACAGACAAACAAATAAAAGATCTGTTGTCCCACCTCCACCAAAACCTTATCATTTCTTCTTTGTGCCAGTATCAACATTTCCTGAGAATTTCATCCAAATCCATCCATAACTTTTTAAATTATCTTGCTAACAAACAGACAAACAAATAAAAGATCTGCTGTCCCCCCGCCATCACCACCAAAATCTTATCATTTCTTCTTCGTGCCAGTATCAACATTTCCTGAAAATTTCATCCAAATATGCCCCACCCCCATCACCACCAAAATTTAATCATTTCTTCCTTGTGCCAGTATCAATTTTTCCAGAAAATTTCATCCAAATCCGTCTATATTTTTTTTAATTATCTTGCTAACAAACAGACAAACAAAAGATCTGTTGTCCCCCCCAACCACCACCCCCACCAAAATCTTATCATTTGTTCCTTGTGCCAGTATCAACATTTCCTGAAAATTTCATCCAAATCTATCCTTAACTTTTGAAATTATCTTGTGAAAAAACAGACAAACAAAAAACACCCCACCACCACCAAAATCTTATAATTTCTTCCTTGTGCCAGTATCAATATTTCCTGAAAATTTCATCCAAATACCCCCCCCCCCCCATCACCACCAAAATTTAATCATTTCTTCCTTGTGCCAGTATCAATTTTGCCAGAAAACTTCATCCAAATCCATCCATAACTTTTTTTTATTATCTTGCTAACAAACAGACAAACAAATAAAAGATCTGTTGTCCCACCCCCACCAAAACCTTATCATTTCTTCTTTGTGCCAGTATCAACATTTCCTGAGAATTTCATCCAAATCCATCCATAACTTTTTAAATTATCTTGCTAACAAACAGACAAACAAATAAAAGATCTGCTGTCCCCCCGCCATCACCACCAAAATCTTATCATTTCTTCTTCGTGCCAGTATCAACATTTCCTGAAAATTTCATCCAAATATGCCCCACCCCCATCACCACCAAAATTTAATCATTTCTTCCTTGTGCCAGTATCAATTTTTCCAGAAAATTTCATCCAAATCCGTCTATATTTTTTTTTATTATCTTGCTAACAAACAGACAAACAAAAGATCTGTTGTCCCCCCCAACCACCACCCCCACCAAAATCTTATCATTTGTTCCTTGTGCCAGTATCAACATTTCCTGAAAATTTCATCCAAATCTATCCTTAACTTTTGAAATTATCTTGTGAAAAAACAGACAAACAAAAAACACCCCACCACCACCAAAATCTTATAATTTCTTCCTTGTGCCAATATCAATATTTCCTGAAAATTTCATCCAAATACCCCCCCCCCCCTCCCCCCCATCACCACCAAAATGTAATCATTTCTTCCTTGTGCCAGTATCAATTTTGCCAGAAAATTTCATCCAAATCCATCCATAACTTTTTTTATTATCTTGCTAACAAACAGACAAACAAACAATCAGACAAACCCCGATGAAAACATAACCTCTGCTGTTCCTTGGCGAAGGTAAATACAGGTTTGGGGAACTTCCATCCACAAATGTAGAAGAATAGTAAAAGCTCTGCGATGCAACTCATCAAAAAACAGCGAAAGATTTTATGGCCTAAGTAAATAGTTGTTGGCTGCACCACATTTCAGTCCACAATGGGGTAAAATATGCTAACAGGACTCATAATGTCTTCTGAGGTGTGACCCCCTCCATCTGTTCCCTAAGGCATACAACAATCCAAGAACACACACACACACACACACACACACACACACACACACACACACACACAGTAACACAACCCCCCACTCACCACACACAGAGGTCTGTCCAGATTAAATCAGGTCCATGGGAGCAGGGCCCATTACCCTGCACAAGACACTTCACTGGGCGCTTTACTACCAAGTGTTTCCCCAATTATAAAACCCAGAGATTAAGTCAGCGGGGGGTGGGGGTTTAGAAGGGGGCCCTCCAGGGGGATGACTTTGGCCAAAATGCAGATGGGGGTTAGGGCAGGGGGTGACCACAAGGCCAGGAGGTCAGGGTCCAGTTTGGAAAAGGGGTGGAGAATGGAAAGGAAAAAAAAAAGATTCACAGATTCAGTCTAAAGGAGAACGGTTTGATCTGAAGTCAGAAGAAAGAAAATAAAAACAGCCCCTACCAGAATAAGATAGATAGATAGATAGATAGATAGATAGATAGATAGATAGATAGATAGATAGATAGATAGATAGATAGATAGATAGATAGATAGATAGATAGATAGATAGATAGATAGATAGATAGATAGATAGATAGAACCCAAAGAAAAAAAGAAAGAAAGAACCCTAACCCCAAAGAAAGAAAGAAAGAACCCAAAGAAAGAAGGAAAGAAAGAAAGAACCCTAACCCCAAAGAAAGAAAGAAAGAAAGAAAGAACCCTAACCCCTAAGAAAGAAAGAAAGAACACAAAAAAGAAAGAAAGAAAGAACACAAAGAAAGAAAGAAAGAAAGAAAGAAAGAAAGAACCCTAACCCCAAAGAAAGAAAGAAAGAACCCTAACCCCTAAGAAAGAAAGAAAGAACACAAAAAAGAAAGAAAGAAAGAACACAAAGAAAGAAAGAAAGAAAGAAAGAACCCTAACCCCAAAGAAAGAACCATAACCTGAAAGAAAGAAAGAAAGAAAGAAAGAAAGAAAGAACCCTAACTAGATAGATAGATAGATAGATAGATAGATAGATAGATAGATAGATAGATAGATAGATAGATAGATAGAAAGAACCCAAAGAAAAAAGAAAGAAAGAACCCTAAACCCTAAGAAAGAAAGAAAGAAAGAACCCTAACCCCAAAGAAAGAACCATAACCTGAAAGAAAGAAAGAAAGAAAGAAAGAAAGAAAGAAAGAAAGAAAGAAAGAAAATGAAAGAAAGAACCCTAACCCCTAAGAAAGAAAGAACCCAAAGAAAGAAAGAACCATAAACTGAAAGAAAGAAAGAAAGAAAGAAAGAACCCTAACTAGATAGATAGATAGATAGATAGAACCCAAAGAAAAAAAGAAAGAAAGAACCCTAAACCCTAAGAAAGAAAGAAAGAACCCAAAGAAAGAAAGAAAGAACCCTAACCCCAAAGAAAGAAAGAAAGAAAGAAAGAAAGAACCCTAACCCCAAAGAAAGAACCATAACCTGAAAGAAAGAAAGAAAGAAAGAAAGAGAGAAAGAACCCTAACCCCTAAGAAAGAAAGAACCCAAAGAAAGAAAGAACCATAAACTGAAAGAAAGAAAGAACCCTAACTAGATAAATAGATAGATAGATAGATAGATAGATAGATAGATAGATAGATAGATAGATAGATAGATAGATAGATAGATAGATAGATAGATAGATAGATAGATAGATAGATAGATAGATAGATAGATGCAAATACAGTGCGATTTCTCTGTTGTGGTGTTGCGCTTACCTAACGGCTGTATCTTTCGCAATTTTCAAATACTTCATTTCTACAACCTGCCAAAAAGGCGAGCACCTCAACTTCTCTGTCATCACTTTCATGGAGCGATAATTGCGGTAATTGTAGAAAAATACAAATATTTATGAATTGAAAGTGAAAAGATTTCAGATACAGAGAAGACCGTCCCGTTCTGCAGGCGGCTACTTTGATTTTTGTCCGGAAAAAAATGGCGGCGCCCAACAAGCAGTAGTTGCGCTGTATATTTCTAGGTTAAATGTAATCGAAAAAATTGTTTTTGACCGATTGAGCACTATTTTATTCAATTATAATCAATAATTACATTGATTATTGGAAAGACCATTATAAAAACCTTACACACTGCACCTTTAACATCACACTCCAACTACCTGATCGATAAATGCATAAGTGAACACTAAATTAACTGGAAAAAAAAAATCTACATAGGAGCGATTTTTGCGCTTATTTTCTTCCAGTATTTCCAGTTAAGAAGGATAACGTAGAGTTATGGAAAAAAATTATTAGACCACCCCTTGTTTTCTTCAATTTCTTGTTCATTTTAAAGCCTGGTACAACTAAAGGTACATTTGTTCGGACAAATATAATGATAACAACGAAAATAGCTCATAGTAGTTTAATTTCAGAGCTGATATCTATCCATTTAACATGTTTTCTTGATAATAACCAAAATCACTTCAGTTTTTGCATCAATATCTACGGCATTGTACTGACAAAAACAGTGCTTTTAAGCATTCCATGTTTTCTTTTCTGCAACTTTTTTCCATGACTATACTTTCACTAATGCCGCGTTTCCCCTATGTGGAACCGGCTCGACTCGGTATTCCTGGAGAGCGTTTCCATTACGACATACTACCGACTTTACAGTACCTGGACGTCATAGCAATGCGGCACGTTATTTCCATGTCATCTGTTCAGAGAGTTGCTGATAAAGTCGCTCATTGCGTGTTGTCTCGTCTGAATTTTTACGTCGGCCACCAAAGACTGAATCTCTTCGACCGACCATGGAGTAGTTTTGGGCTGTTATCATGTGGATTAATGTACCGCTATATTTACTGTCAACTTCCGCATCTGTTTTTTTGCAAAACAGCGGGTCACAGAGAAAACTGTCTGACCAATCAGTGGTCTGCAGTGTTATACGTCACGGTTTAGTATCGCTTGGAACCTCAGCAGAGGTGATACCAAAAAACTAGTACCAGGTACCAGATTCCAGGTCCTTTTTCTTAATGGAAATGAAAAAAGGCCGAGCCGAGTTGAGCCGGTACCACGTAGTGGAAACGCGGCATAAGTGCACTGAGCAGCACCTCATTACAAAACATTTTGTCAGGTATACAGGGTGGGGAAGCAAAATTTACAATGAACATTTAGTTGTTTTTTCTCAGCAGGCACTACGTCAATTGTTTTGAAACCAAACATATATTGATGTCATAATCATACCTAACACTATTATCCATACCTTTTCAGAAACTTTTGCCCATATGAGTAATCAGGAAAGCAAACGTCAAAGAGTGTGTGATTTGCTGAATGCACTCGTCACATCAAAGGAGATTTCAACAATAGTTGGAGTGTCCATAAAGACTGTTTATAATGGAAAGAAGAGAATGACTATGAGCAAAACTATTACCAGAAAGTCTGGAAGTGGAGGAAGCAACAAAAAACGTACCAAAGCTTTTATTAAAGCTCTCAAATCCAAAATCCTAAAGGATCCAACCAAATCCATGAGAAAAATGGCAATTGAACTCGAGGTAGACAACAAGAGCGTTAGAAATGCAGTAAAATAGGATTTGAAGATTTAAACTCTCATGACTTTCAATAAACTAATTGGTCATACACTGTCTTTCAATCCCTGCCTCAAAATATTGTAAATTTTGCTTCCCCACCCTGTATATTTACCTATGTTTTGTTTGTTTTGTGCGTCCTAGATATGTAGTTTTGCACTTGGATTTGTATTTATTTTGTATTATCTTTGGATGTATTTTGTTTGGTTTGTCTGACTTTGTACAATAAGACTTTATAGCTGGTTGTGTATCGCTAACCATTAAGGCTATTATTACACTGGGTTCCAAAAAAATGTTTTTTGCAAGTTGTCTACATTTTTTCAACTGAATTAGGACCATTTTGCACCGCTAAATCCAAAAATGACATCTGTTTTTCTCAATCAGGTCAGGTTTTTTTGCTAATTTGATTTGGAAAAATTTGATCTTCTCACAAAATACAGGGTGACACAGAAAAACGGGAACTTTTTTACAATCCAATAAAACCAAGAGTGATGGAAGAAAAATATTTCATTCATAGTAACTGAAACCGTAAAACATGTCATTTAAGAAACAATGATGGAATTTTCATGTTTTAAAAATGACTTCCTGTAGATGGCGTCCTCCTGTATGAATGCATTCTTGAAATCTGCTGTTGAGATTCCTCATTGACCGCTGCAACATCTCAGCTGGGATACTGTGAATTTCATCCTGAATTCTCTGTTTTAACTCATCCAGAGTTCTTGGTCGAGTCGTGTACACTTTACTCTTGAGATAGCCCCACAAGAAAAAATCACAAACGGACAAATCTGGCGATCTAGGGGGCCAGGGAACGTTACCGAATCTTGAGATCACACGGTTACCGAAAAATTCTCGCACAGCCGCCAATGGTTACTAAAATGGGGGTGTGTTTACTTGCTCAAGGTCACTGTCTCGCAGTGCTGCCACTTGCTCATGTCTGCCAATACGCACTTCAAAAATTCCCGTTTTTTTGGTTCACCCTGTATAATAATTAATACCAAAATAAGATTGGTAAGCACACTTTATGAAACTTGTGACTTGATTCCTGTTAGGTACAATGGTGTATTCACCGCAGATGTAGCAGAATACGTCAGGCTTATTTTTGCAACATCTTCTAGTCAAAGCCATTTCATTCACCTGTAATATTAAAAAAAACTATTAATCATAAATTGGCAAAAGTAAAATCTTCAGAACTCGTTTATTGCAAGAAATATGAAAGAATTTTGTATCATATGATGTGAAAATGCCCATAAATGTAAGCAAAAATGTTCAAAAGCCAATATGTAGCATAGTTCAGAAAGTTGACCTTATTGAGCAAATTAATGTGATTTTTGGATTCAGCACACCAAAATGATCCTAAATCAGCTCAAAAAACTTAAACAATAAATTTGTTGTTGACCAGTGTTATGAACAGGTTTACATCTAAAAACTATCCTTTCAAAAGATGTGAGTAACATGAACAAACTAAAAAAATAAGTGTAATTTTAACAGTATTCTGCCTCAGTTTATCATTTCCACATGTATATTATAACTCACAGATCCCAGTGGATCTACAAATACATAAAACATTGACTAACAGGCAGAATATTGTTAAAATTGTTCTTACTTCTCTTAAGACATTTCAGGTTATTCGCATTTTTAGTTAAATTATACTTTGTTTTAGTGTAAATACATAAAAACATTTACAGTGGGCCGGACCAGTAAAATAATAACATAATAATATAAATAATGTCAACTCCAAACTTTTGTCTATGTTTTAGAGCAAAAAAAGTTAATTTACTGTACATTATGGACAGATTTACAACTACAAACTAACCTTTCAAAAGATGTGAATAACATGAACAAACTAAAAAAGGGGGCAGGAAATATAAGATTTTCCTCATCCTGCTCTTTTTTGAGCATGGGTGTGTAAATGTTTGTTCACCTGATGATTATTGAATGTTTACTGATGAAATGCACAACCATGAACAAAATAAATGAAAAAAAAAAACAGTGGAATATTGAGGCACATTTGCAACAACAGTCGACAAAGGGTTAAAGAAGACGATGAAACCTGATGCTGTGAGAAGCGCTACAGACGGACACCTTTATCCGAGCTACAAAGTAATAAAAGAAAATAAGATAAGTGGAGGAGGGAAGGGAGTGAGGAGTGAGGAGTGAGGGGGGTGGGGATGGTGAGTAGAATAGGAGGGGGGACAGGCAGGACGGAGGTGTGGACAGGGTGGGAGGCGACCAACTCTGCAAAGAAAATTAACAATTCCTCCCTGCGCTGTGTCTGCACGACATTAAATGCATGAAACGCATGAATTATTGCACCGAGGCGGCTGAATTAACTCTATATATCAAGCTGAGTCCAAATAGTTCAGGGGTGAGGGGCTTGTGTGTCTCAGCTGATGAGGGGGGAAGGGGGCCGGGGATGGGTGCGTGGCACTGAAAGGAAGAGGGAAAAATAAAGTAACTCAACATTTCTATCTCCTCCCATTAAAGTTAACCACTTCTCCCTCTCCAGAGCCATAAAGCTGTCAAACGCACCTCTGATTTATTCCGCCCTTGCCCAGGCTCCTGTCCTAACTATCACATGCCTCCAATTAATTTTTTTTGTTGCTCTCCATCCCGTCCCTGTAAATGTAATGAGATTGCAGCGCCGAAAACTGCTGACTCCCGTTAATGCGCGATTCCTTAATAATACCAAAAGCTGGCTGCGAAAAGCCGGAGCAAAGATGCATGCTCGGCCAATAATAGTGTTTTAAAGGTGCGCGCTTTTGTCGGAGATGTAATTAACATTATTCACAGCTACATTTTTCACATTTTGCACATAACAGGCTGACCTAAGGAAACCCAAGCGGCGATGTATGAGGGAGTCTTTGTGACAAGTGCTCAGATGCAATCTGGGCTGCATCTATTTGTCCACCTACTCCTCGCCCACTCGACCGCTGCTTTCTACAAAAGGCAGAAGTTGTTCGCCAAAGATGTGAGGCTCTTTGAAGAGGCGAAGGAGTCGAGGAAAAGAGGTTTGGACGACAAGAGGGAGATGCAGATGAGGCGAACAGATTGGAGGAAATGGCAGGGGTTAGGTTTCTATATGATGCACTTTGTGTGATACACTTTGCAAATCGTCACCTTCCTAAAATAATTGGAGTCATTTTTTAATTTTTCTTTCTAAATCATCAAATACTCAATTTCTGGTTAGGTTTTTTTTGTGAAAAAGGGAATGTGACAGAATTATGCTGCAGACTAACCCCACAACTGAGTCGTCTGTTTGGGTTGGATGTTAAATTAAAGATCTGCACAAACACTAGAATTAACCCATAAAGATCAAACCACCACAGACGACCAAAACCATCTACCGATCTAAAATGTTTCATAACTTCTGAAGCGCTAAACCTACTAATGCATGTAAATAATTGGTGTAAAACACAGTTTGTCGTCTTTTCATGGTCATCAGATATGACCCATTTGGACCTTCAGAGGCTCCACACTGACCAAGGAAACACCGTCATCTTCTACAACATTGATTCACCAGTAAAATCCATGGAGTTGGATCAAAGACAGTGGATGGACACTCTGGGTTTATGTTCAGTTAATGATAGATTTTGCTGAAAAAGTCAGAGAAGAGAGTAGGGTGGTGGTGTGAAGATCAAACTGAAGGCGGTGTTCGTAAAGATTGGAAAGTCTATCTATATCTATATCCAAATACAATAAGAGAAGCACCAAAACATGAGTATATACCTCTGATTTGTTGAGTATGTACTTAAAAATGTAGTAGAAATAGGTCTTTGCATGTTCCTATTTTATAGAAACTACTGAATTTACAGAAAACGTTACAGCTCTAACAGCAAATAAAGTAATTGCATTTGGATAAAGATACAGCACACTAACCTGCCAACAAGGTCAAAAATTCAGGGCTGAGTCAACATTTTAATTACCTCAGCTGTAACTTTCAGAAGTATCCGAGAGACAGAAATAAAGAGTGTTTGCCGTGTCGATGGCAGCAGGTGCAGGTCCACTTATGTTCAAAATAAAGTCTGTCTATATCTATGGTGTGATTTGTCAAAAAAACAGAGGAGGGAGGGTTTTTTTTTGGTAGGAGCAAGGGGGGGTGGGTGCAGCAGTTATATACATGGGAGTGCAGTCCATAACTAATGTAACATTGGCATGAAATTAAAGTATGAAAGTGAAACTTTACATACTTTCAACGTCCAACTCCCAGGTTCTACTCCTTTATTATACACAAAATTTTCACAACTTCTAACCTGTATCCACTGGAACCCCTCCACTGCTCTATGGGCTCCCCACTAATGCTGGGCCCCATGAATTTGTCTCGTTTAACCCCCTCCATGTTTGCGAATTCTGGGACTGCCAAAAGTTTGGTTCAGGTGAACGTTAATGCCACTGATGTAGGATACACATTTAAGAAAACTCAGTCACAACCTGCCTGTTATTTCCATTGGTTGATTGCCCCCCCCCCCCCCCCCCTCCCAGGATGAAATTCATTGAGCAGAAGTAATTGCACGCTGTCTATATCTAAACACAGTAAGAGAACCGCCGTAACAACAGTAATTGCATTTGGATAAAGATAATAAAAATATAGCACGCTAACCTGCCAACAAGGTCAAAAATTAAGGGCTAACTGAGTCAATATTTTAATTACCTCAGTTATAACTTTCTGAAGTATTTGGGAGACAGAAATAAAGGGTGTTTGCGGCGTTGATGGTGTGATCGAGTTGTGTGCTGATGGTTACGATTGGGCAGCAGTTGCTGGTCCACTTATGAGCGAAATAAAGTCTATATCGAAACACAATAAGAGAAGCTTCAAAACATGAGTATGTGCCTTTGATTTGTTGAGTGTGTACTTAAACATGTACATAAACTACAGAATTTACAGAAAATGCGACCTGTGCTGAATAGTAATGAAATCACCTGTAGTATCTGGACATGAAATTTTGTTCGTATCATACAGCCATAACAGCAGTAATTGTATTTGGATAAAGATACACCACGCTAACCTGCCAACAAGGTCAAACATCCAGGACTAACGGAGTCAACATTTTAATTACCTCAGTTATAACTTTCCAAAGTATCCGCGAGACAGAAATAAAGAGCGTTTGTTGCGTCGATAGCATGATCGAGTTGCGTGCTGACTGTTACGATTGGGCAGCAGGTGCAGGTCCACTTATGTTCAAAATATAGTCTATCTATAACTAAATACAGTAAGAGAAGCACCAAAACATGAGTACGTACCTTTGATTTGTTGAGTGTGTACTTAAAAATGTAGTCAGTCTTTGCATTTGACCATCTTACATAAACTACTGGATTTACTGAATAGTAATAAAATCGCCTGGAGTATCTGGACATGAAATTTTGTTCGTATCATACAGCTGTAACAGCAGTAACTGCATTTGGATAAAGATACAACACGCTAACCTGCCAACAAGGTCAAACATCCAGGGCTAACTGAGTCAACATTTTAATTACCTTAGTTATAACTTCCCGAAGTATCCGGGAAACAGAAATAAAGAGTGTTTGTCGCGTCGATGGCGTGATCGGGTTGTACATTGACGGTTACGATTGGGCAGTGGTGCAGGTCCACTTATGTTTAAAATACAGTCTACCTATAACTCAGTACAGTAAGAGAAGCATCAAAACATGAGTACGTGCCTTTGATTTGTTGAGTGTGTACTTAAAAATGTACATGAACTACTGAATTTACAGAAAATGCGATCTGTACTGAATAATAATGAAATCGCCCCGAGTATCTGGACACGAAATTTTGTTCGTATCATACAGCTGTAACAGCAGTAATTGTATTTGGATAAATATACAACACGCTAACCTGCCAACAAGGTCAAACATCCAGAGCTAACTGAGTCAACATTTTAATTACCTCAGTTATAACTTCCCGAAGTATCCGGGAAACAGGAATAAAGAGTGTTTGCGGCTTCGATGGCGTGATCGAGTTGCGCGTTGACCGTTACGATTGGGCAGCGGGTGCAGATCCACTTATGTTTGAAATACAGTCTACCTATAACTCAATACAGTAAGAGAAACAACAAAACATGAGGATTTGCCTTTGATTTGTTGAGTGTGTACTTAAAAATGGACAAAAACTACTGAATTTACAGAAAATGTGATTTGTACTGAATAACAATGAAATCGCCTGGAGTATCTGGACATGAAATTTTGTTCGTATCATACAGCTGTAACAGCAGTAATTGCATTTGGATAAAGATACACCACGCTAACCTGCCAACAAGGTCAAACATCCAGAGCTAACTGAGTCAACATTTTAATTACCTCAGTTATAACTTCCCGAAGTATCCGGGAAACAGGAATAAAGAGTGTTTGCGGCTTCGATGGCGTGATCGAGTTGCGCGTTGACCGTTACGATTGGGCAGCAGGTCCACTTATGTTTGAAATATAGTCTATCTATGACTCAATACAGTAAGAGAAGCACCAAAACATGAGTACGTGCCTTTGATTTGTTGAGTGTGTACTTAAAAATGTACATGAACTACTGAATTTACAGAAAATGCGATCTGTACTGAATAATAATGAAATCGCCCCGAGTATCTGGACACGAAATTTTGTTCGTATCATACAGCTGTAACAGCAGTAATTGTATTTGGATAAATATACAACACGCTAACCTGCCAACAAGGTCAAACATCCAGAGCTAACTGAGTCAACATTTTAATTACCTCAGTTATAACTTCCCGAAGTATCCGGGAAACAGGAATAAAGAGTGTTTGCGGCTTCGATGGCGTGATCGAGTTGCGCGTTGACCGTTACGATTGGGCAGCAGGTCCACTTATGTTTGAAATATAGTCTATCTATGACTCAATACAGTAAGAGAAGCACCAAAACATGAGTACGTGCCTTTGATTTGTTGAGTGTGTACTTAAAAATGGACATAAACTACTGAATTTACAGAAAATGTGATTTGTACTGAATAACAATGAAATCGCCTGGAGTATCTGGACATGAAATTTTGCTCGCATCATACAGCTGTAACAGCAGTAATTGCATTTGGATAAAGATACACCACGCTAACCTGCCAACAAGGTCAAACATCCAGGACTAACGGAGTCAACATTTTAATTACCTCAGTTATAACTTTCCAAAGTATCCGCGAGACAGAAATAAAGAGCGTTTGTTGCGTCGATAGCATGATCGAGTTGCGTGCTGACTGTTACGATTGGGCAGCAGGTGCAGGTCCACTTATGTTCAAAATATAGTCTATCTATAACTAAATACAGTAAGAGAAGCACCAAAACATGAGTACGTACCTTTGATTTGTTGAGTGTGTACTTAAAAATGTAGTCAGTCTTTGCATTTGACCATCTTACATAAACTACTGGATTTACTGAATAGTAATAAAATCGCCTGGAGTATCTGGACATGAAATTTTGTTCGTATCATACAGCTGTAACAGCAGTAACTGCATTTGGATAAAGATACAACACGCTAACCTGCCAACAAGGTCAAACATCCAGGGCTAACTGAGTCAACATTTTAATTACCTTAGTTATAACTTCCCGAAGTATCCGGGAAACAGAAATAAAGAGTGTTTGTCGCGTCGATGGCGTGATCGGGTTGTACATTGACGGTTACGATTGGGCAGTGGTGCAGGTCCACTTATGTTTAAAATACAGTCTACCTATAACTCAGTACAGTAAGAGAAGCATCAAAACATGAGTACGTGCCTTTGATTTATTGAGTGTGTACTTAAAAATGTACATGAACTACTGAATTTACAGAAAATGCGATCTGTACTGAATAATAATGAAATCGCCCCGAGTATCTGGACACGAAATTTTGTTCGTATCATACAGCTGTAACAGCAGTAATTGTATTTGGATAAATATACAACACGCTAACCTGCCAACAAGGTCAAACATCCAGAGCTAACTGAGTCAACATTTTAATTACCTCAGTTATAACTTCCCGAAGTATCCGGGAAACAGGAATAAAGAGTGTTTGCGGCTTCGATGGCGTGATCGAGTTGCGCGTTGACCGTTACGATTGGGCAGCGGGTGCAGATCCACTTATGTTTGAAATACAGTCTACCTATAACTCAATACAGTAAGAGAAACAACAAAACATGAGGATTTGCCTTTGATTTGTTGAGTGTGTACTTAAAAATGGACAAAAACTACTGAATTTACAGAAAATGTGATTTGTACTGAATAATAATGAAATCGCCTGGAGTATCTGGACATGAAATTTTGTTCGTATCATACAGCTGTAACAGCAGTAATTGCATTTGGATAAAGATACACCACACTAACCTGCCAACAAGGTCAAACATCCAGAGCTAACTGAGTCAACATTTTAATTACCTCAGTTATAACTTCCCGAAGTATCCGGGAAGCAGGAATAAAGAGTGTTTGCGGCTTCGATGGCGTGATCGAGTTGCATGTTGACCGTTACGATTGGGCAGCAGGTCCACTTATGTTTGAAATATAGTCTATCTATGACTCAATACAGTAAGAGAAGCACCAAAACATGAGTACGTGCCTTTGATTTGTTGAGTGTGTACTTAAAAATGTACATGAACTACTGAATTTACAGAAAATGCGATCTGTACTGAATAATAATGAAATCGCCCCGAGTATCTGGACACGAAATTTTGTTCGTATCATACAGCTGTAACAGCAGTAATTGTATTTGGATAAATATACAACACGCTAACCTGCCAACAAGGTCAAACATCCAGAGCTAACTGAGTCAACATTTTAATTACCTCAGTTATAACTTCCCGAAGTATCCGGGAAACAGGAATAAAGAGTGTTTGCGGCTTCGATGGCGTGATCGAGTTGCGCGTTGACCGTTACGATTGGGCAGCAGGTCCACTTATGTTTGAAATATAGTCTATCTATGACTCAATACAGTAAGAGAAGCACCAAAACATGAGTACGTGCCTTTGATTTGTTGAGTGTGTACTTAAAAATGGACATAAACTACTGAATTTACAGAAAATGTGATTTGTACTGAATAACAATGAAATCGCCTGGAGTATCTGGACATGAAATTTTGCTCGCATCATACAGCTGTAACAGCAGTAATTGCATTTGGATAAAGATACACCACGCTAACCTGCCAACAAGGTCAAACATCCAGAGCTAACTGAGTCAACATTTTAATTACCTCAGTTATAACTTCCCGAAGTATCCGGGAAACAGGAATAAAGAGTGTTTGCGGCTTCGATGGCGTGATCGAGTTGCGCGTTGACCGTTACGGGTGGGCAGCAGGTGCACAGTGGGAGGTATTAAATAGACTGTTTTGGTCAAAGCTGAGCGCAGCTGGCAGGTGTTGGTGTGGAGGGACTTTATTACCCTATAAACTATCTGAGACAATTCACTCACAGCGTCTTCTGTGGGCAGAGAAAGCCCCGATTCAATTACTGCTGAAACTCAACATGGAGAGCCCTCGGAGACCGCCGAGCGCTGGCTCATTGTTCTTCGTGTCACCTTCCTAAGCAGAAAGTACAAGCGCCAATGTTCTCACACCGCCGGAGCGAAAATAAAGAGGAAACTCTGCCGGTTGTACGCGTAACCCGATACACGAGCGCAACAAGGCGGCAATTGGAAGATTGATACGTTCTCATGGGCGACTAATAACTCCTTTGTCAAAAAAAAAAGCAGAAGTGGATTTGAGCAGGCTGCCGTGATTGATTGACATGTTTGGGATAATTAGCAGCTCAAGGAAGCCAGTGTTTTCCTGCTTGTTTTGTTTGTCCTTTGTTTGCCAACATGAAGAAGATTCATTAGTCCTCTGCGTGGAGGATTTGAGGTCTGCGAGCGAGAGGGACCCAGCCCAAGTGAAGCATGTCAAATTAGGAGGGGGGAAAAAAAAAAAAAATCAAACCGCCGCTACTGGGACTCATTAGAACATCAACAAACACGGCAATTTGTTATGTGTGTACGGATATGTGTGTGTGTGTGTGTGTGTGCCTCTGAGCGTGTAGTAATGAAACAGAAGAGTAGTGGCGGGTTTGTGTGGTTTTAAGTTATTTTCATCATAGCAGTTTGTTTTATGAGCCACCGAAGCTGAGAGACTCTCCAAACAACTTTAATGAAAGTGAGGATCCAGCGGCCTCATGGGAACAAGAAGTACTAAGCCGACGCTCCGACAGAATAACCGTCATGGTGCGAAATTAAAAGTATCAGGTGACTTTAGGAAAATACCCAAGTTTCCCGGCCAACGACGAGGCAGCGATGCGACGACGCTCCTCCTAAATGAGCAGGAGTTTGGATTAAATATGGAAGTGATGCTTTCTTAGAAAAACCACAGTTCTGTAGAATTTGATTTCCTGTTTTATGCCACAGTTCTACACTGATACGGTCTGATTTTAGAATGGTATTGTCATTTTAGTTTATTTTATTTCATTTTTTTTATTTCATTGTTTCTGTTAATTCATAAAATTCTTAATTTTATGGTAATTACTTTACTGTATGTGTGGATTTGTCTGCCAAGATTGGGGCTATGCTATATTTCTTTGTTCATTTATTAAAGGAAAATAAAGGAAAAACTTAAATAAATAAATAAATAAATAAATAAATAAAAATATGGAACTGATGCTTTCTTGGAAAAACCACAGTTCTGTATAATTTGATTTCCTATTTTATGCCACAGTTCTACACTGATATGGTCTGATTTTAGAACTGTATTGTTATTTTAATTTATTTTATTTCATTGTTTCTATTAATTCATAAAATCCTTAATTTTATGGTAATTACTTTACTGTATGTGTGGATTTATCTGCCAGGATTGGGGCAATGTTATTTCTTTGTTCATTTATTAAAGAAAAATAAAGGAAAAACTAAAAAAAAAAAAAATAATAATAAAAATATGGAAGTGATGCTTTCTTAGAAAAACCACAGTTCTGTAAAATTTGATTTCTTATTCTGTGCCACAATTATACACTGATACGGTCTGATTTAGAATTGTATTGTCATTTCATTCTATTTTATTTCATTTTTTGATTTCAATATTTGTATTTACTTTTAAAATCCTTAATTTTATGGTAATTACTTTATTGTATATGTGGATTTGTCTGCCAGGATTGGGGCAATGTTATATTTCTTTGTTCATTTATTAAAGAAAAATAAAGGAAAAACTAAAAAAAATAAATAAATAAAAATATGGAATTGATGCTTTCTTGGAAAAACTACAGTTCTGTAGAATTTGATTTCCTATTTTATGCCACAGTTCTACACTGATATGGTCTGATTTTAGAATTGTATTGTCATTTCATTTTATTTTATTTCATTGTTTGATTTCATTATTTCTATTTATTCATTAAATTCTTAATTTTATGGTAATTACTTCACTGTATGTGTGGATTTGTCTGCCAAGATTGGGGTAATGTTATTTCTTTGTTCATTTATTAAAGAATAATAAAGGTAAAAAATATGTAAATATATATGAATCTGATGCTTTCTTGGAAAAACCACTGCTCTGTATAATTTGATTTTCAATTCTGTGCCACAATTTTACATTGCTATGATCTGATTTTAAAATTTTATAATTGTATTATTTTATTTTATTTCATTTAATGTTTTTTTTTTTAATTTCATTATTTTCATTTATTCATAAAATCCTTAATTTTATGGTAATTATTTTACTGTATATGTGGATTTGTCTGCCAAGATTGGGGCAATGCTATTTCTTTTTTAATGTATTAAAGAAAAATTAAAGGAAAAAAATTTTTAAAAATTAAATTAAAAAAAAAAAAAAATTAAAAAAAAAAAAAAAAAAAAAAAAAAAAAATATATATATATATATACATATATATATATATATATATATGGAACTGATGCTTTCTTTGAAAAACCACAGTTCTGGATAATTTGATTTCCTATTCTGCGCCACAATTGCACACCGCTATAGTCTGATTTTATAAGTTTATAATTACCTCCGCCAAGGAGGTTATGTTTTTGCCAGGGTTTGTCTGTCTGTCTGTTTGTTTGTCTGTCCGTTAGTGTGAAACATAACTCAAAAAGTTATGGACAGATTTTGATGAAATTTTCAGGGTTTGTTGAAAAAAGGATAAGGAAGAAATGATTAAATTTTGGTGGTGATCGGGGGTGGGGGGGCCCACGGGGGGGGCCACTGATCAGCCTTGGCGGAGGTCTGCGCTCTCCGAGTGCTTCTAGTTGTATTGTCATTTTATTTGTATTTCATTTGTTTTTTTATTTGATGATGTCTATTTATTTATAAAATCCTTATTTTTACGGTCATTATTTTACTGTATGTGTGGATTTATCTGCCAGGATTAGGGTAATGTTATTTCTTTGCTCATTTATTAAAGAAAAGTAAAGCCATTAAAAAAAAAAATGGAACTGATTGATCACAGATTACTTCTGAAAAACATCCTCAGTCGTTGTTTAAACATGAAGGCTGCTCTGTTTAAACACTAGGACAGGATTGTGCTGCAGGCTATTCTGCACAGATACGCTATGTTTAGAGTATTTCTATTTTTAAAAATTAACATTCTGGTCCTGGAACACAGTCATTTAGCATTTTCAAGCCTTACATTGACATTTTCCATACGTTCCTGCTTTAAAATAACAAATCAGAGTTAAATAAATCACAACTAACATAAATTGACAAGTATGAATGAATGAATATTTTTGTTTCAGTTATGTACAAAACACATACATGTATAGATCATACAATTAACATAACTGGTAACCGAAAAAGGAAGAAGCTGAAGCCAGAGTCTTATTTCTGCTTCTCCTACTCCCATCGTTTGAATGACCTGAAGTTGCAGCAAATAAAACATTAACACAAATTAATCTACATCCAGTTTCTTAAGTCACTTAGAGATTATTTTACTTTCGTAGCCCTTGAGAATTTGACAAATTAAAGCTTTTTTCAAACTCGACAACGAGCTACTTCAGTTGGTTCCATAATGTGACACCAATAACAGAAACACAGCGATATTTAACATTTGTTTTTACTTTACATGTTTCAAACACAAACATCCCTCTTAATTAAACCCTGACCATATTTTCAGGGGAAAAACTCCTAAAAAGACATAAATGAATAAAGTAAATGAAGAATTACTTCACAATAATAAGGTTCATATGGATGTTCTTGGTGTCTATGGACATTTACAGACCTCACAGAATCTGAACCCATTGTCTAAAATATTGTATCTATTACTATGTCTGAGTAAACTGTAACAAACTAAAAAAGAAATTAGAATTTTTTATCCTCGCCTGTTTTTTTTTTCGGCTGGACTGACGATGATATGCATGAATTATTGTTTGTGTCGGAGATTTTTAATAGTGTATATTTCACCCCACAAAGATTAAAAATCATGTTTGAACATTAAAGTTTGCACTAAAATACACTTTTGATGTACTTGTATTAACGTTAGGGTCTAAACTTTGAGCAAAAGTTGAAAAAAAAACATCCATTGTCCTGATTTATTATATTTTTATAGTAGATGAATATTAATATAATTTTTTCGGCCCACAGGCGGGCTGATAGGGCTAAAGGGGTTAAATTATAATTCCCTTCTCTTAACTTAAAATTTATTTGAATACAAACAGGAAGACTTTTGTTCTTTGCACAAAACATCATTTGCACTGTTTTCAAATATCGTCGGCTTCCTGATAAAACCTGCTATGTGACATTTGGCGAATTTTACAGGTGAAACAAAAAACTGTTTATATAACAGGAAACTGTGAAATATGACCAAAAAAAAAAAATCTGTTCCTTTAATGTTGGTACTTATGATGGAATGCAAACAACTTTCACAGGAGACTGAAATTTGAAGCTATAATAGGGGAGATAGCAGGTTTTTATTCCCAACCAAAAATGTCACTGAGCAGGTTTTATCAGGAAGCCGACGACATACACTGTAAGCCCGGAATTTGTATTTACTAAAATGCTTTAATTACAATGCACTTAAATGATTTCAGTTTTATGACGTCACTATAAAATGTTCAGTATATCCTACTAATTTGTAGACATAGTCGAAAGTACGAAAAAGTTGAAGTTGAATGGAATTAAATCACTCAGTTTTAGTCATGACCACACCTTTTTATCTTTGCATTGCATTGTGGGTATTGGGCATGTTGTTGAAAATGTGTTCTTTTTCTGTGCAGGGGTTCAGCGGGGTTGTGGTGTTAGTGTTAATTTGGATTTAATGTGTGTATGGCAGTGTTTATTGGCCTTTTTGTGTTTGTTTTTGTATTTTTGTAGAGCTGCACCATGAGTCAGAGCCAGAGGAAGAACTATGGCTTTACTGTTCATCTAAGAATATTATTGAAAAATGGAAATTCTAATGTCTTGTCAAATTAAAAGCACTTCCAGTACAGGCAAATGGCACTGAACTAACTTCCATTCATGCTATAATACATTAAGTTGAATAATTTCATAACTAATTTTGGTCAGGAATAGGATTTTGAGTTTGATTATCTTTAAAAAAGTTGTTTAATCGATGATAAATTAATCTGGCTGCAACTGAGAAAATTAGTCAGTGTAAGCTAAAATGCTGAGTTGAATGGTTGGATAGTGGGGTTGATTTTACAACAGATTTAAAGTACAAATAACTTGTCTTTTAGTGTTTTCTACTTAATAGTTTAAGTTCAATACTTTCCGCATTAAAGTTGAACCTACTTAAACCAACTGATTCGTCGATCATTACTCAAATCATTTAAGTGCAATCACTTGTCTCAAATTTTTGGAGTAAACTCTACTTATCCGGGCTTACAGCGTACAGTATCAGGGTATTTTAATATACCAGATCCTACAAAAAATGAATTACTTGATTGCAGATAATCAGTTTTATTTATGACTCCAATAGCTTTTTTTTTTTTTTTTTTTGGAGGGTCTATGCTAGTTTTATACACATTGCCCCAAATTTCCACACAATATGACATAATATGCACTGTAAGCCCGGAATTTGTATTTACTAAAATGCTTTAATTACAATGCACTTAAATGATTTCAGTTTTATGACGTCACTATAAAATGTTCAGTATATCCTACTAATTTGTAGACATAGTCGAAAGTACGAAAAAGTTGAAGTTGAATGGAATTAAATCACTCAGTTTTAGTCATGACCACACCTTTTTATCTTTGCATTGCATTGTGGGTATTGGGCATGTTGTTGAAAATGTGTTCTTTTTCTGTGCAGGGGTTCAGCGGGGTTGTGGTGTTAGTGTTAATTTGGATTTAATGTGTGTATGGCAGTGTGTATTGGCCTTTTTGTGTTTGTTTTTGTATTTTTGTACAGCTGCACCAGGAGTCAGAGCCAGAGGAAGAACAATGGCTTTACTGTTCATCTAAGAATATTATTGAAAAATGGAAATTTTAATGTCTTGTCAAATTAAAAGCACTTCCAGTTCAGGCAAATGACACTGAACTAACTTCCATTCATGCTATAATACATTAAGTTGAATAATTTCATAACTAATTTTGGTCAGGAATAGGATTTTGAGTTTGATTATCTTAAAAAAAGTTGTTTAATCGATGATAAATTAATCTGGCTGCAACTGAGAAAATTAGTCAGTGTAAGCTAAAATGCTGAGTTGAATGGTTGGATAGTGGGGTTGATTTTACAACAGATTTAAAGTACAAATAACTTGTCTTTTAGTGTTTTCTACTTAATAGTTTAAGTTCAATACTTTCCGCATTAAAGTTGAACCTACTTAAACCAACTGATTCGTCGATCATTACTCAAATCATTTAAGTGCAATCACTTGTCTCAAATTTTTGGAGTAAACTCTACTTATCCGGGCTTACAGCGTACAGTATCAGGATATTTTAATATACCAGATCCTACAAAAAATGAATTACTTGATTGCAGATAATCAGCTTTATTTATGGCTCTAATAGTTTTATTTATTTATTTTTTTGGAGGGTCTATGCTAGTTTTACACACATTGCCCCCTAAATTTCCACACAGTATGACATAATATGGCATTACAAGGGAACAGTACAGTATATACAAATATTACTTGTTTAACGAAACTCGAGTTTTTTAAAGAATCGCAACAGCCTTGGACATTTTACATTTGATATATTCTATTACATAAACATTTTAATTGAGAACATCTGATCTAGAAACAATTCCTATTTCTGTGCAATAAACCATATTCATATATATAATCTATACACATATAGAATTACGTATGTAGTAGATATGTGTATATAAGTGTATGTATGAGTATCTCCTCTATCCAGCCTGTGGCATGTCCAGCATGTGCACAGCTGTAAGTAGTATTTACAGCTTTTCTTGTTTGTTTGTTTACATTTCTTACTGTGTGCTCGTTGTGCTGACTGAATACTCTTTATTTATATATTTATTTATTTATTTATTTCGAACACGCAAAGAAACAAAATAAAACAAAACGAAGCAAATTAAGACACAAACAAAATAACATTTAAATGAACACAATCAATCTTCAAGTACGTGCAAGTCTGTTTTTCGCATGGTCGAAAAGGAGTAGGAAGAAATATAAACTGTTTTTGCTTGTGTGTGCTTTGTTTGTGCTCCACTCTGCTGCCGTAAATTTGGAATTTCCCCTCGTGGGACTAATAAAGGAACGTCTTATCTTATCTCACCACTGAAAGGACTAATATGTAGGGCTTTTATGGAAAATCACAGTCTAGTATTTATTTTCAAAGTTGGTGATGTTTTTATGTCCTGTAAAAATGTCCAAAGCTTAGAGTTACCGACATTTTATCACAATCCTGTGTCCACGTGGCTTATTACCGAATAACAAAGTCCAATATCGGACATTTAACGAAAGCCTAATAATGTGTCTTCCTAAATAAAATCAAGCAAAGCTCCAGTTTGCGACGATTATAACACAAAATGCTTTAAATTGACTTAGACAAACATTATATTGACCTACAAGGGTTC
This sequence comes from Sphaeramia orbicularis, assembly GCF_902148855.1. Taxonomy (NCBI): domain Eukaryota; kingdom Metazoa; phylum Chordata; class Actinopteri; order Kurtiformes; family Apogonidae; genus Sphaeramia; species Sphaeramia orbicularis. The sequence goes on along the minus strand of NC_043975.1, from coordinate 8,020,250 downwards.
ACATTAGCTCAGTTGCATACAAAAACACACACACAAAAAAAAAAAACAAGTAAATGTGAAGAGATACTGGGGATGTACTGTACCATGTGGTGGGTTATTCAACTCCCCTGATTCCTGATGTTCTATATCTTTGTAACTTTCGGTACACTACCATTCTTAAAAAGGACAAATACTTGGTTAAAATACTCTTAAAAGCTGCAGAAAAAAGAAGGAACTGGGGAAAGGCAAGCAGTCTATCAACGGACCAGTGGATATCCGCAATGGAAGAAATATTTCTAACGGAAAAATGAACACAGACTGAGACTGCAAGAACCACAACAGGATAAAAAGTGGAATAAATGGACTATATTTACACAAAATTAATAGACTGACTGTTGCTACCCGGGCACACTGGGGTTTTTTGTACTAATTTGTTCTCTTGTTCTTTTTGTTTTTTGTTTTTTTTTGTTTTTTGTTATTGACATACAGTAATTGTTCATAAAACTCAATCAAGATGTAAGTTACAAAAACAAAAGTGTGAAGAGATAAAAGCAATAAACAATATAATAAAGAAATATAGAATACACAAATAAACCAGAAAAAGATACAAGATTCGCATATATCCAAATCTACAGGACCTGGTGAGTGTCAATGACTTTCCTCATGCTAGCTGCGGAAAGTCCGACAGAAAAGCAATCTTCGAGCTGCAACTACCCACTAAAAATGGCAAATTTTGACAAAGACTCATCTTTTTACGTGCCGTTTTGCTTTGTAGGGATTTAGACATTGTAAAACCATGATGCATGGTATTAAAACATGCGTGTTCCACCAACACAACTTGTCTCTTGATGCTTTTTTGCAGATGCGCTAGTGCAGCATCCTACACCAGCCTGCCCAAAAACTATCCAACCGAACCAGATAACTTAATAACTTTTACCCCCTGGGGTGCTGCTGGCAACTTTGGGCCCCCCTACAAGGAATTCACTGGTAACTATCTGTCAGAGCGGGGGGGTGATACTACAAACAAAACCGAAAGTGAAACTTAACATGCTTTCCTAATTCCTCAAGGTCTCCCACTATTGCGCAGCTCTTCCGTACCTACTAACACTTTGCAAACTGTCAAATAAAGGGCCACGGAGAGGGTGGGGGGACACTTTGGATGCTTTTTGAGCCACGGCACATATTTTACTTTAGAAAAATAGCACAAACAAGGCACACCACTAAACAAAAACATCACAAAAAGTATATTTATTGAAATCTAGTCTCAATTTGCTTCCTCGGTGTGAAACCTGGGCCTGTTTAGTCGAACACAAAGCTGATATTCTTACAGGAACTGAAGAAAGACACACACAAATCTTCCTCAACAACTGAGTCTCTCTCTTTTTTCGGGGGGGGGGGGGCACATCGGGGGCGTATGGGTGACATTGTTGTGGGGCATTTGGATGAAGAAAACTGAGAGGGGGGCGCCACCGACCCTTCGGACAGACCCCCAGATTGAGGTCTGTTGTTAGGGCTGGGTATCATGGCCAATTTCAATAATCAATTCAATTTCGATTCATAAGGTTCTGAATCGATTAATCACGATTCGATCCAATATCGATTCGATTCAGTATTAACTGATTGATTCAGATTAATTTAGCGATACCAAAGTACAATTTTGAGTTGTAACCTGATTATTTGACTACCGTAGTCATGCAACACATCAATACTGGAATCAATATTGATATTAGAAAGGAAATAAATCTGACATTTCAGCAGTAAATTGCTGAATGTGCTCTGAAATAATGAACAGGATTACAGTGGCTCAGAACGGACTTCTTCTTTGTCATCTTTATTGTGTTTTATGGCTGGTGTCTTCTACTCGCTGGGGGGGAGGGGGGTGCTCTGTGATTGTTGGTCGGAGTGGGAGGGGATGGGGGTAGCGTAGCAATCGGACATTGTCGCTTTACTATTCCTCTAACTCCATACTCAGCTATAGGTGATAGTATGGATCCAAGTTATTATTCCAAGAACGATCGGCTTCCTTGACTCGCCTCGGAGAACCTCTGGGGTTCGAGTTTGAGGCCAGGAGGACCCCCAGTGGAGGGGTTTTCCCCACCTTTGCGTCTTTTCTGTGCCACAGCCGTCGCGAGCGAGACCAAGGGGTTCGCAAGATGGAGCCGGCCGCGCTTCCGCATACTCCCGGTCCTGCTCTGAAAAATCGATCCCATCCAGTATTAATCGATGATGCAAAATTAAAACGAAATCGATCTAAGACTGATTAAACTGATTTTTTTTACCCAGCCCTATCCATTGTATAATAGTATGGGAGGCATACCCCGTCCCGCCCCAACCCGATACCTGAGGTTTTCAGGTAACTCTGTTCTGCCCAGGGATCTGTTTGAAACTGTGATCCATGCTTTTGTAACCACTAGACTTGACTATTGTAATGCACTTTATGCCGGGCTGAGTGAAAATGCACTTTCCCGACTGCAGCTGGTCCAAAATGCTGCAGCTCGGCTTTTAACAGGGACACGGAAACATCAACATATTTCACCGGTTTTAGCTTCACTCCATTGGTTACCAGTGCGTTTTAGAGCTGATTTTAAAGGTCCCGTATTATGCAAATCTCACTTTGTGAAAGTTTTCTTATAGTAGTGTGTGTTGCAGTAGCCTCATTATGAGGTTGGAATTTGAAAACTGTCTGTTTCCTCCCTGCCTTGCTACACCACAGTTTGTGAAAATGCCTGCTCAAACGGCCAAGTTTGAGTTGGGTCCGCTTATGACGACATAAGCGGATTTAACTCCTCCCTCTGACTGTGCCCCCACCCTGGCAAAGCAAGCCCCGCCCTGGCAAAGTACCTCTTGGACAACAAACATGGCGAAGGCGAGACATGCAAGTTGTGGTGTTGTTGGCTGCACACACCAACACCATAGTTTATTTTTGCTCCCCACTTCCGAGCCTCTCCGTAAAAAGTGGCTGGATTATATCTTTGATGGTCATGGACCAAACAACATTCCCAAACGCTTGTATGTGTGTGCCCGGCATTTCACAGACGAGTGTTTTTCGAACATGGGCCCATACAGCTCCGGCTTAGCACAAAGACTCCGAATCAAGAAGGACGCAGTACCAACGCTTCATGACCCAAGTACAAGTGTGGGAGATGTAAGTTCTTATCATTTTTTGTATCTTTACTGCATAACCCTACATTACGGATAAGCTGGTGGGTGATGATGTGTACGTCTAACGTTAGCATGGCAGCTAACATAGCTCGGTTACTGCTGCTAACGTTTGCGTCCCCGTTAACATGCAAGAGCTGATAATATCGAGAGACATTCAACAGAACTACTTTGAACACAGGCCTTTTGTGGTTGGCATCAGTAGAGTTAGCATCAAGCTTGTTAGCAGCTGCCTGCATTAGTGGCGGCAGGCGTCTTTCCGTGTCAGATCCACGAATCCGACACAACACTGCCGTTTTCCGTCGGGGCTCAATCACGCTTCAAGGCAAAGAAAGCCAGTGTTTGGAAAGACGTTCTGTCTGAGACATGTGTATTGTAGACGAGAGAGCCATGGCTTCAGTCAACATTAGCACGTAGTACCGCTAGCGGAAGCCGCGTCCTCTCCCAGAGAGGGGAGGGGGAGTGGGCGTGGACAGATGCGTTCATTTGCATACCCAGAAGCAGGCCCAGAAACAGCCTGTTCTGAGGAGGGCTGGTGAGAGGGACTTTTTCGACCGCTGAAACTCCGAAAAAAGGATGATTTTGGGGCAAACAAATTTAAATACTATGTTTTTGGGCTTCTGAGACCTATATGACGTGACTGAAAAATAGCATAATACGGGACCTTTAAAATTATTTTATTTGTTTTTAAATGTTTGAATGGCCTTGCCCCCTCCTACCTGTCTGACCTGATCCACCCCTACACCCCCCCCCCCCCCCCCCCCATGCGCTCAGGTCAGCAGATCAGCTGCAGCTTCTGGTTCCAAAAACAAAAAAGAAGCTTCATGGGGACCATGCCTTTTCTGTTGTCGCCCCAAAATTGTGGAACCAGTTGCCTTCAGTTGTTAGACAGTCTCAGTCTGTACCTGTCTTTAAATCACGTCTAAAAATGCACTTTTTCTCATTAGCTTTTAATCAGTGAGTGACATGTCTGTTTTGTTTTGTTTTTTTATACTGTTTTTAACAGATTTTAATTTGTCTTTGTTTTTATGATGGTTGTATTTTGTTGTTCTTAGTCCGCTTTACACCCTGTGTTATCACTAGTTTTATTTACTTATTTAATCCCTTGTTTTATGTTTGGTGTACGGCACTTTGGCCAGCTGTAAAGTTCTTAAAGTGCGTTATAAATAAAGTTGGTATGGTATGGTAACTCGCTAATCCATGCAACACTAGTGGGGGGGGGGCTTTATCAACAGAACGCACTGCATCTGGTCTGGTTGACTCGCACTTTGATTTTTATTTTGCAAATGTTAACTGGAGACTGTTGTTGTAGAGTGGATCACTGGTGCGTTCAGTCGTATGTATCTATGTCACGCTGCTCGCTTATCGTACCAATCAGGTGAAATTGGATAATTTTCCACCTCACACCTGATGATTTCTCGCGGCACACTGGTTGGAGAAACACTGCTTTACGGAACCCGACCCAGCTTCTATTCCTCTGGTGTACATTGGAGCTGGGCCCACTCCACTGCTCTATGGGCCCCCTGGGAATGCTAGGCCCCATGAATTTGTCATGTTTACCCCCCTTTACGCCCCCCCCCCCCCAGTTTCCCCCTATTCCAGAGGGTTGTGGACTTGTCTACAGCGCTGCCTCAGAGCTGACAAAGTGTGAGGATACTAAACATCTGGGTATGTGACACTAGACAGCGGTGTACAGAAGCTAGAAAGTGAAACACTCAATATGAAGAGGAGTGAGACGTTCAAGTGGCGGCTCCGAGTGCTCTCTTGTCTCAGCCGGCTACATGCTCTTTACAGGGGCCACCGAGCTGAGACGGAGAAATATGGGATTTACATGAAGCAACACTTGAGTCTTCTGCTGCAGGAACACGAAGCCCGGACCGCAGATAAAACGGGGAATAATAATGTTTCCATATTGATCTGTGGGGTTAGGAAGCTAATCTATCCCACAACGCCTCAACCGTCACTTTACACATACCTGCGTTATCAACCCCGAGTTTAACTCTGCACCCCAACCCCCACCCACCCCCACCCCTTCCCCCTCCTTACACCTCAAACTGTGGGCTTTCTGTCTGCACGTATACCTGTGATGCCCCCCTTCAACAGGCAGGATGATGGGAAGGCGTGGCGTTTCCTGTCCCTGTCTTTCACCAACCCTCCCCCCCTCTGCTCACCTCACCCCCCCACCCCCCACTCCTCTCATTCCTCAGATCATTTCAAAGGGCCCATGAGATCAAAGCTGGCCCTTCCTTCAGAATGGACAGGAATGGAATGGGGCAGGGGGGGTTATTTAGTTAATCATTTATTTATTTTTTTTCTTAACCCTTTCATGCATCAATTATGAGAACTTTAGTCAATATTTTTTTCTTGAGTAATTTTTTTCCCCTCTTTAGGCGTGAAAAAAACAATGTAATTGCATTTTTTTTTTTTTTTACGACCCTTTTTTTCATGGAGTTCCAAAAAATGTCCACTCAGCTGGACACCATGCATTTAACCCTTTCATGCAGACTGGTCACTACAGTGGACAGCTATTTATTCTACAGCTGTTCTCTTGTATATACATGAATTTTGTAATTTTAGTTCCATCTCAGTTTATACATCATCTCATACACTGCAACTGATACCATTATAGCAACTTTGCTGTTCTTGATAAACGATCTGCAACAACATTTTTGACTGTAAATCAATTGCTAATTGCTATTAGACTGTTTTTTGTTTTTTTTTTGCATATTATCTCCATGAAGTAAGTAGTATTACAGTATGTTAAAATGTGAGAAAACATCAGATTACCAGCATTAATTAAACATGATTTTATTTCATAGTTGTCACACAGTATATCAGTAAATACATGTTTATTTGCTTCAAATATTAAACACATGGTGTCCAGCTGAGTGGACATCTTTACAACTCTATTTTAATTATTAATAATTATAATTTCAATCAAGTTTTTTTTTTTTTTTTTTCCATGCCTAAAGAGGAATAAAAACATTTAGGAAAAACAAATCTTGATTAAGGTTCTCATAATTCATGCATGAAAGGGTTAATTTTTGAAGTGAAGATACATGTATTTAAAACCCATCATCAGAAAGGGATATACTGTGTGAAAAATATGAAATAAAAACATTTTTAATGCCGCTAATGCTATTTTCTCACATTCTAACATGTTCTAATATTAGTTGTTACTCAATTCATGGAGATAATATGAAAAAAAACAACAACAAAAAAAAAAAAAACTTTTTGTCCAAGAAAACTGTTAACCCTTTCATGCTCGAATTATGAAAACCTTAATCAAGATTTTTTTCCCTGAGTGTTTTCATTTCTTTTTAATTATGAAAAAAACAATATGATTGAAAAACTTCTTATGAAAAATAAATAAATTAAAAAAAACAAAACAAAAAAAACATTTAAAAACAAAAAAGTAATAATTTTTTTAAAAATTCTCATGAACCTATTTTTCATGAAGTTGCAAAAATTTCCACTCAGCTGGACACCATGAGTTTAATTTTTGAAGTGAAGATACATGTATTTAAAACCCATCATCAGAAAGTGATATACTGTATGAAAAATATGAAATAAAAACATTTTTAATGCTGCTAATGCCATTTTCTCACATTTTAGCATACTCTAATACTAGTTGTTACTCAATTCATGGAGATAATATGGAAAAAAAAACAAAAAACTTTTTGTCCAAGAAAACTGTTAACCCTTTCATGCACGAATTATCAAGATTTTTTTCCCTGAGTGTTTTCATTTCTCTTTAATCATGAAAAAAACGTGATTGAAAAATTTCTTATGAAAAAAAAAAAAAAAGTTAAAAAATGTAAAAAAAAAAAAAAAAATACATTTAAAAACAAAAAAGTAGTAATAATAATTTTTAAAAAAAATTCTCATGAACCTATTTTTCATGAAGTTGCAAAAATTTCCACTCAGCTGGACACCATGAGTTTAATTTTTGAAGCGAAGAAACATATATTTACTGATAAACTGTGTGAAAACTATAACTGTTACGCTCAGAGGAGATCTACACAATGTTACCAATTCATATCAGAAAAGATCTGGAATGTGTTCAAACTTTAATAAAGATATGTGCAAAAAAAAAAAAAATGCAACAAAACCCATGAATATACAAGAGAACAGATGGAGAATAACTGTCCACTGTAGTGACCAGTATGCATGAAAGGGTTAATTACGTTCTAATAGCCTAATAATTAGCAACTGATTTATACTCAGACATGTTACTGCAGATTAGGTTTATCTAGAACACAAAGTTATAGTAATGGTATGAATTGCAGTGTTTGGGATGGTGCATAAGTGTCTAATCTGTTGGCTGATATGGAACTAAAACAACAAAATCCATGAATATACAAGAGAACAGCTGCAGAGTAGCTGTCCACTGTAGTGACCACTATGCATGAAAGGGTTAAAAAAACAAAAAAGGAAAAGAAAATGCAAACCCCTTAACCCTCCACTCCCCTTCCGCTCGCCGTCTTTTTTCCCCCCAGCTATCCCCGTCCTCTCGGGGCCCTGTCTGCCACCTCTTAAGGCACTTTTTAATATGCAGAGAAAATAAGCTGGTCGTCCTCTTCAGGCGATGGATGGGCGGGAAAGGCCTGGGGAATAGGCTTCAGCTACACAACGGCACTTGATTCTGATGGATTAACCCCTCCTGCTCTGAGACGCCGCCTGCACGTCACATCTGCGAGATTGTACGCGTCTCAACGTCGCAGACAGATTCCTCTTTAAAGTTGATTTAGCATGTTTAGAAAGCTGCTTTTACCGCGTCGCAGAACAGCAAACACCGAATCCATCTTCTTGATCAGAACGTCGCCGGCGAGAGATATTACAACGAGGAGAAGCGCAAATCATATATATGGCACGATTATAGTACGTAACGCAGCTCATATCGGCGCTAAATCACGATTAGTGTCAAATACTTTCTCAAAATGTGAGGTTTAACGCGCGCACACACACACACACACTAAGAGACACACCTATCAGCTGACCGGCCTCCAGCAGGAGGGGTGACCCTGGGAGAGGGCGCCGTCACACTCCCTGCCCAGCAAATGGACTGAAGCCTGAGGCGGCTAATGGCATAATGAGCCCTCGGCAGGCTGGAGTGACAATTTTGGCCACGGGCACGGGGCAGGTCCTAGCCCGGAGGTAATGCATGTACGCACACACACATGCATGATGACGACGATGATGATGTGTCTGTGGTCTCCATCATTTTGACACCGTCTCCTAGTTACCCAGTGATCTGTGGGAGCCGAGTGTGAGCTGACTGCTAATGCCATCTCCAGCCTTTACGGGGGATTTTTTTTCACCTTTGTACCAAGTAAAAGCCAACCACAGCAGTGTATTAGAAAATAAAATTTAAAAAAATCACGCCATCAAAGACTTTAGAGCCAAAAGAACTTAGCTGCAGCCAGTTTGAAACCTTGTAAGTTGTTAATATTTCCTATTTATCAAATTATTGTGTAAGTATTTTAATGCATTCATGCTATAGATTGGAGCACAAAAACACTTTTGTACCAAATAAAAGCCAATGACAGCAGAGTATTACAAAATAAAAACAACAAATCATGCCTTCAAAGATGTTAGATCTTACAGAACGTAGCTAAAGCATGTTTGAAAAGTTGTAAGATGTCAGTGTTTCCTAATTTTGACATTATTGTGTATTTCAATACACTGATGCCATAGACTGGAGCACAAAAACATCTTTGTACCAAATAAAAGCCAATCACAACAGAGTATTAGAAAATAAAAACAACAAATCATGCCTTCAAAGATTTTAGAGCTAATAGAACTTAGCTAAAGCCTAAAGCATGCTTGAAAAGTTAGAAGATGTCAATGTTTCCTAATTTTGACATTATTGTGTAAGTATTTCAATACGTTGATGCTATAAATTGGAGCACAAAAAACACTTTTGGACAAATAAAAGCCAATCAGAACAGAGTATTACCAAATAAAAACAACAAATTATGCCTTCAAAGACTTTAAAGCCAATAGAACTTAACTAAAACATGCTTTAAAAGTTGTAAGATTTCAATATTTCCTGTTTTTGACATTATTGTGTATTTCAATACATTCACACAATAGACTGGAGCACCAAAACACTTTTGTACCAAGTAAAAGCCAATCATAACAGAGTATTAGAAAATAACAAACAATAACTCATGCCTTCAATGATCTTAGAGCCAACAGAACTTAGCTAAAGCCTAAAGCATGCTTGAAAAGTCTTAAGATGTTCATTTTGACATTATTGTGTAGGTACTTCAATACATTGATGCCATAGTTGGAGCACAAAAAACACATTTGTACCAAGTAAAAGCCAATAACAGCAGTTCATTACAACATAAAAACAATTTTACAGCTCACAGAACTTAGCTAAAGAATGCTTGAAAAGTTGTAAGATGTCAATATTTCCTGTTTATCACATTATTGTGTAAGTATTTCAATACATTGATGCTATAGATTGGAGCATAAAAACACTTTTGTACCAAATAAAAGCCAATAACAGCAGTTCATTACAAAATAAAAACAACACATCATGCCTTCAAAGACTTCAGAGTCAATAGAACTTAGCTAAAACATGCTTGAAAAGTTGTAAGATGTCAGTATTTCCTATTGTTGACATTATTGTGTAGGTATTTCAATACATTGATGCCATAGTTGGAGCACAAAAACACCTTTGTACCAAATAAAAGCCAATCACAGCAGTTCATTACAAAATAAAAAACAATTTTAGAGCTAACAGAACTTAGCTAAAACATGCTTGAAAAGTTGAAAGATGTCAATATTTCCTATTTTTGACATTATTGTGTATTTCAATACATTCACACAATAGACTGGAACACAAAAACACTTTTGTACCAAGTAAAAGCCAATAACAGCAGTGTATTAGAAAATAAAAACAACTAATCATGCCTTTAAAGATTTCAGAGCCGACAGAACTTAGCTAACGCGTGCTTGAAAAGTCATAAGACATCAGTGTTTCCTATATATTGATGCTATAGATTGGAGCATAAAAGCACTTTTGTACCATGTAAAAGCCAATCACAACAGTTCATTACAAAATAAAAACAACACATCATGCCTTCAAAGACTTTAGAGCCAACAGAACTTAACTAAAACATGCTTGAAAAGTTATAAGATGTCAATGTTTCCTACTTTTGACATTATTGTGTATTTCAATACACTGATGCCATAGATTGGAGCACAAAAACACCTTTGTACCAAATAAAAGCCAATAACAGCAGTGTATTATGAAATAAAACCAATAAATCATGCCTTCAAAGATTCTAGAGCGAATAGAACTTAGCTAAAGCCTAAATCCGGCTTGAAACCTTGTAAGTTCATGTTTCCTATTTATGGCATTGTGTAGATATTCCAATACATTGATGCTACAGACTGGAGCACAAAACCACTTCTGTACCAAGTAAAAGCCAATGACAGCAATTTATTAGAAAATAAAAACAATAAATCATGGCTTCAATGATTTTAGAGCCAACAGAACTTAGCTAAAGTCTAAAGCATGCTAGAAAAGTCATAAGATGTCAATGTTTCCTAATTTTGACATTATTGTGTAGGTATTTCAATACATTGATGCAATAAATTGGAGCACAAAAACACCTTTTTACCAAGTAAAAGCCAATGACAGCAGTTCATTACAAAATATAAACAATTTTAGAGCTCACAGAACTTAGCTAAAACATGCTTGAAATGTTGTAAGATGTCAGTGTTTCCTATTTTTGACATTATTGTGTATTTCAATACAGTGACGCCACAGACTGGAGCACAAAAACACCTTTGTACCAAGTAAAAGCCAATAACAGCAATGTATTATGAAATAAAACCAATAAATCATGCCTTCAAAGATTCTAGAGCGAATAGAACTTAGCTACAGCCTAAATCCGGCTTGAAACCTTGTAAGTTCATGTTTCCTATTTATGGCATTGTGTAGATATTCCAATACATTGATGCTACAGAGTGGAGCACAAAACCACTTCTGTACCAAGTAAAAGCCAATGACAGCAATTTATTAGAAAATAAAAACAATAAATCATGGCTTCAATGATTTTAGAGCCAACAGAACTTAGCTAAAGTCTAAAGCATGCTAGAAAAGTCGTAAGATGTCAATGTTTCCTAATTTTGACATTATTGTAGGTGAAATAAAACCAATAAATCATGCCTTCAAAGATTCTAGAGCGAATAGAACTTAGCTAACACCTAAATCCGTCTTGAAACCTTGTAAGTTGTTCATGTTTCCTATTTATGGCATTGTGCAGGTATTCCAATACATTGATGCTGTAGATTGGAGCACAAAACCACCTTTGTAGCAGTTCGTTACAAAATAAAGACAGTAAATCATGCCTTCAAAGACTTTACAGCCAATAGAACTGAGCTAAAACATGCTTGAAAAGTTGTAAGATGTCAATATTTCCTATTTTTGACAATATTGTGTAAGTATTTCAATACATTCGTGAAAAAGATTGGAGCATGAAAACATCAATAGCCGATCAAATGCTCAATATCACCGCAGCTACTCCACCAAAAACGTCGACAATGAAAACATACTATGCATGTATGACATTTTTGACTTAATCAGAAATATAACTGTTTAACTAAATGCCCAAATTAAACAAATACACATCAAAATAAACAAATCTGAATGACTTCATAACAAACTTCAAGTACCTGATCAATAAATGCATAACCGAACACCAAATTAAGTGTAAAAAACATCCACTTAGGGGTGATTTTCTAGCTTATTTTTCCCTCAAAGTCAGTATTTCCAGTTAAGAAGCCTAATGTCAACCACTACAGGTGCCAATTTCTGCTGGAACCACTTTACAGAACATCCTCTCGGTGACAATTACTCAAAAAAAAAAGAACCAAAATGATGCGGTCTGACTCTATTTTGCCACGAAGAAACAATCATTAGTGATTTAGAAGAAAAGCAAAGGAAAACAAACGAAGCGAAGTGGCGATTGGTCATTAGGTTCCTCATTTACAGCTCACTCACTGTCCATCTGGCTGCTGATTGGTCGATTAAGTAAAAGTCAGAACACCACATTACACACTCGCTGACACACATTTGTTACTCCCTATAAGGAAGTTGAAATCTGTCCAGAAAGTTGCGAGATTGTCAGTCGACAGTTTTGCAAAAAAAAAAAAAAAAAAAAAAAAAAAAAAGTCACTAAACAGGTCTTAAAAGTTGCCAAGTCTAGCAGTCAACACTGGGCGGCATTGACTGACAGCTGTGATTGACAGCTCATTCGCCTACTGAGATGTTTTTTTTTTTCTTCCTGACAGACATCTCTGCTGTTGTTATGGTAACGCTATGGAACTTGCACTAACAAGATGGTGAAAGTATTTTGTCATGGAAATGTTTTATTAAGTTTACTATTCATAAAAAAAAAAAAATAATAAATAAAAAAAAAAAAAAAAAAAACAGCCTGTTAGCCCTACTTAGCTACATGAGCTAATGTTAGCAATAGCTGGGTATTGAAATATAATGGTCTGTCAGCTAGCATGCTAATTAGGTCGGCTAGCACTAAAGGATGTGTTTATACCAGAGCTCAGAGATACTAAACGCAGTCATATTACTTAATCATAGTTGTCACAGTAAACGTCTCTGAGGAACAAGATATTTTTTGTGGTTCTAAATTATTTAAAAAAGATGCAAAAGACACCACAAGACGAAAAAAATGTAAAAGACAATACAGCGTGAAAATGTTATAGACAAAGGAACAGAAAAACTACAGAAAACAACATCAGAAGACACAACAAGATGAAAACTAAAGTATAAAAGCCTGGATATTTGTGGTTTTAATGTTTTCTTTATGGTCAGAATATGACAAACATTTACCAGGAAGAAATAATACAATAATATTTTACCATACAGATTGAAAACAGCAGCTAACCAGCACTTTTGTCATTTGTTTTCCAAATCATCTCATTAAAATATGTATGATTTAGCAATTAATTAGCATCATTTAATCTCTGAGTCAGATCATTTCTAAAAATAAAAAAAAAATTAAAATTATACACACATATGTATATATATATATATATATATATATATATATATACATATATAAATAGCAGAGCAGTGCAATAAAATGTTTGTTGAATATTAAAATACATAAAATGACTTAGAGTCTGGTTTTGGCCAACTCTATATATAAAATGTCAAGAGATAACTTTTCTTGTGATCTGGCGCTATATAAATAAAATTTGATTGATTGAGTGATTTAATTGTTTTTCCCCTGTAAGTTGCTTTGGAAAAAAGCGTCTGCCAAATGCGTAAACATAAACATAAAATAGGTAAAACATTTAGAAATGTTTGATCTTAAAATGAACTGTAATGACAAAATAAGCACCCTAATCATATTAAATATAATAACTGGATTATAAAATTGCATCACAATCACAATGATGATAATTAACATTTTAATCACCCAGTTTCTTTGTAGGCTTATATATATATATATATATATATATATATATATATATATATATATATATATATATATATATATATATATATATATATATATATATATGTACTAGCTAGCATTTAGTAGGTAGCTAACCCTACCTAGCAGCATTCAGCTGAGTGTGGTCTGTTGTCACTAAGTTACCATATAGAGAGTTCAAGACCTTTCTTTTTTTATCTTGGATTGTAATTTGGGAGAAAAAAGTTTATTAAGGTCAATGGCAAGAGACTATTTTTGTGACATCTGTTACACATTTGATTTGATTTGTTTGCCAGTTGAAAAGAAAGTTGGAATTTGGGGTAAAACTATTGAACTATCAGACTGAAAATACATCCATATAAAGACTACATGCTTGAAAGTTGTGTTACATAAGTGACATGACCAGACTTTAAATTATTTTTGCCTGTTTTCGTACTTTTTCCCCTCGTTCTTGAAGATTAAGGTCAAATGTACTGATGTGGGTATGGAAAGGGATGCAGTCCACTGAGCTGTTTAACACAAAACTAGATTATTATTTAGTATTTTTGCCATAAAATAGAACTTTTGGGGGGGCAGGTCTGGCCAACAGGGCTGGAGAGTCGGCTTGTGATCGAAGAGTCGCCGGTTTAATTTCACAGACTAGCAGGAAAAGTTGTTGGCTAATGTGCCCTTTAGCAGGGCACTTAACCCCCCATTTGCTCCCTCGGCACCTGATATGGCAAGCCCGCTGCAGTGTGTGGTGAGTTCTTGCATGTTCAAGTGATGGGTTAAAAGCAGAAGTTAACCCTTTCGTGCACAGTGGTCACTCCAGTGGACAGTTAGTCTTCAGCTGTTCTCTTGTATATTCATGGATTTTGTTGTTTTAATTCCATATCAGCCGGCACAGTGGACGCTCATGCACCGTCCCATACGCTGTAATTCATACCGTTAACTTTACCATTCTTCATAAACCTGAACTGCGCTAACATGCCTGAGTGGAATTCAGTTGCTTATCATTATTATTATTATTATTATTGTTATTATTAGATTGTAGTTAACAGTTTGTTTGGTTTTTTTTGCGTATTATCTGTTAAAATGTGAGAAAACATCAGATTAGCTGCAATAAAAATGTTTTTATTTCATAGTTTTCACACAGTATATCAACAAATATATTTCTTTACTTCAAAAATTAAATGCATGGTTTCCAGCTGAGTCGACATTATTGCAACTCCATGAAAAATTGGTTGACAAAAATTTTTTAATCGCATTGTTTTTTTAATGCCTAAAGGGATAAAAACACTCAGGAAAAAAAAGAATCTTGATTAAGGCTCTCATAATTCATGCACGAAAGGGTTAAATTTCAGAGTGTGGTGCATGTACTGACAATAAAGACCAATAAATGCAGTGAAGGAGGAACGTCACTGTTTTTCTTGATGCCATTATGGTTAAATAGTCGTTATTGGGTTTATTGTTCGTTGTGTTTTATGTTGTTTGGACTTTGT
Source organism: Sphaeramia orbicularis (assembly GCF_902148855.1). NCBI lineage: Eukaryota > Metazoa > Chordata > Actinopteri > Kurtiformes > Apogonidae > Sphaeramia > Sphaeramia orbicularis. The sequence continues at coordinate 8,005,153 of NC_043975.1, read as the reverse complement.
ATGGCTGCTACCTCGGACAGGTTTCCTTTGCAAAAGAGATTCCTAATCTCAATAGTACTTCCCGGTTAAATAAAGGTAAAATAAATTGAAATAAAATAAAGGATCTTAATCTAATGAAATCTAATTTTTCTTGGCTTGTAAGATTATGCGAGTTTCCCATCTCCACCCTTATGCCCAAATTCGGTCACTCCAAAAAAGTCCAAAATGTCCACCTCAAAACTCCCGAACATAGCCCACAAACCAACTACCTCTACATCAGAAAACAACCTAACAGTGCTGTTGAACAAGTGTATCTGACTGTCTGCGACCTGCCAAACACCGTATCAATGCCTTCAAGAACACTGGCAGGAAGGTTATGAAATATAAATGCTGTAAGATGTTTGTGTCTTCATCGTTTTTTTATGAGAATACATACAAGACAGGTTTGACACCCTCGCTACATGTCAAGCTCAGTGTCTGATCTGCGACTGCGGTGTTAGTTATACAAGTGAAGCGAGGCCATATTGTCTCTTACAGATCTCCGAGCCCCTGAAGCCACCGAGACCAAGAGCTGCCACGATGTAGGCTAAAGGTTCCCCCTTTCCTCCCTTTTGGCTTCCTGACCTAGATGTGTGTAGGTGTGTGGATATTAACTGTGTGTAGAAAATGTTGGCTGGGTGGTCTTGTCTGATTTGCTGGCTGTTAACCAACGCCTTCTGCCTGGATTCACCTGGGACAGTCCACTTTTTTTCTTTTTTTTTTGCGGAGCGCTGGATGTTCAGTTCAGACAATCGAGGCGAAACATGAGAAGAGGACCCCACACAGGGAAAAAAAAAAGAGAGAGAGAGAGAGAGAAAGAGCAAATGAAACACAAAGAGACAAGAGGGAAGAGCCCAGATGAGCCGGAGAGTCTAGTTGGTCAGGCAGAAGTGGGCCAAGCTGGTGATGACACACATACAGGCCACTCCGACTGACTGGAGACCAGCCTCGGCCTTCCTTTATCTCCCTCCTCTCACACATACACCTCGACAGAGCCCGCATCCCCCTGGGTCCTTCCACTCCTGCATGCTGATGTTGTGAAAAATACTCAAACATAAAGCTGACTAAACAAGATGAAGGCGGATTCATGTCAGCAGGACGAAACGAGGTGGGCCATGAAGGTGACGCCGTAATATTACATGTGCTTACCTGACAACATGACTGCTGTTCCACCTAAGAACAAAGCCGCGATGAAGCGCCGTGCTGTGTTTTTGCATCAGCTATGCAGCAAACGCGACGCGCAATCAACACGAGCAGTAGAAAATAACGCTGCAGCTTCAGTAGCAAGTTCGCTCAAAAAAAAACCTGCCTGGTTTCATATACGGTGACGCACAATTTGGCAACGCAAAGGCCCAAGCCCATTTCACATCCATTTTGTGTGTCCGATGAACTTCTGGTAATTATTTGTCATCATTCCTTCAAGTCAGGAGTAGCAAAACAACAATTAAGTGCAGATCGATGCTGAAGTATCACTATAAATGGACTGAAATCAAGTCACTAGCCTAGCGACGTGCTAGTTACGTTAATGCTATACATCCATAAGTTTGTGCATCACGCACTAGTTAGAAAAGCACTTGGAGAGCGCAGACCTCCGCCAAGGCAGATCAGTCCCCCCCCCACCAAAATGTAATCATTTGTTCCTCATGCCTGTATCAACATTTTCTGAAAATTTCATCAAAATCAACCCCCCCCCCCCCCCCCCCCCTCCCCGTACACCACCAAAATTGAATCATTTGTTCCTTGTGCCTGTATCAACATTTCCAGAAAATTTCATCAAACCCCACCCCCACCCCCCACTCCCCGATCACCACCAAAATTTTGTCATTTGTTGTTTGTGCCAGGATCAACATTTCCAGAAAATTTCATCAAAATCCACCCCCCCACCCCACCGATCACCACCAAAATTGAATAATTTGTTCCTTGTGCCTGTATCAACATTTCCAGAAAATTTCATCAAACCCCACCCCCACCCCCCGATCAGCACCAAAATTTAACCACTTCTTCCTTGTGCCAGTATCAACGTTTCCTGAAAATTTCACAAAATCCGTCCCTAACTTTTTGACTTATCTTGCTAATGGACAAACAGACAAACGCCGATGAAAACATAACCTCCGCCGATCCTTAGTGGAGGTAAAAAACAAACAAACATGTAATTACACTAATAAATGGACCGTTTAAAATGATGTTTAAATGAGTTGTAACGTCTTGACAGCACCTCTAGCCATAATCTGTGTGATGCCTCTGAAAAGTAGATCATACGACAAACAAGAAAAGCACTCGGAGAGCGCAGACCTCCGCCAGGACAGATCTGCCTTCCGTGCGTGCATGTTTGTTTGTTTGTTTGTTTGTTAGCAAGATAACTCAAAAAGTTATGGAACGAATTTTCATGAAATTTTCAGGAAATACTAGATACTATTCGTTTTCCGTTCAGTTATTGATATTTTGGCTGAAAAAGTTACTTTTTCTTCAGTTTTCTCTGTTTTAATATAATAGCCTTTGAATTTACAATGAGTTTTCTTGATCATCTACATTAAATAAAAGAAAATGCATGATTTACAATGAAAAATTCAAAATATAGATTATAATATTATAACAAGAAAAGCACTCGGAGAGCGCAGACCTCCGCCAAGACAGATCTGCTCCCCCCCCATCACCACCAAATTTTAATAATTTCTTCCTTGTGCCAATATCAACATTTCCTGAAAATTTCATGAAAATCCATCCATAACTTTTTGAGTTATCTTGCCAACAAACAAACACGCACACACACAAAGCAAAGCGATCACAATACTTTCTGGTGGAGGTAATTAACATCAATCGTGGTCTCTATATGTTGGAGTTTTTCCAGCTCTTGTATCACAACGGGTGCACAATGCATGGGTTCCCTTCCTGTCTTTTGAGATGTCTCTAGATAAACCCATTCCTACATAAACTGTGCACTGATTTTTTTTTTTTTTTTTTGGCCATATTTATTTTCCACTGTCATTCAATTGACCGTCAACAAATGAACTGTTCTTAGCAGATGATGCACTGGTGTTAGGTTGCATAAAACATCTTCCATATAATGTCAGTCTTTATCAAACAACTCAAGCAAGTACCAAGCAACAAAGCAAATATAGAATCTCTATCAAGGAGAAGCAAAAGTACTCAACAACAAAGAAAGATATGTGTTGACTTAAGAGTGACTATTTCTGGAAGTTGGCTCAATAACTTGTACAGCTGTGTCGATGCCACCCCTGTTAGTCGACGCTTTCGTAACAGTTTCCCTCGTTCGTTCCATTTCTCTGGCTGCGGAACAATAAAGATTGTCTTGCCAGTCTTAATTCTGCACACAAAGCTGCGCTTAGCTTTTCAAACAAGGAAACGGCTGTCTACGATCACAAAACCAAACATTTAAACCACAGTTAAATAGGGAGTATAGGCAGATTTACTTCATGTAACTGAGTTTGTTGAGAATGGTTTAGAAAAATAGAAGACGGCAAAAAAAAAAAAAGAAAAAAACATGGGTGGATTTGTCTCGCTGCCAGTTGACAGAGCGCCGCATGCAAACAGAAAATGGACGAGCTGCTGTGGTCATTTGGTGCAGGTTACGGAAGCCAGAGGACAATGGCCACCTCTTAGGCACAGGTTAATGAAGCCTTTCGGAGGGCATGCGTTTTGGGCTTCGGCAGGTTAATTACAGAGCAACACCCCAACAGGCAGCCAAGTTGATTTTATGCAAAGCAGACAGGTTAGAAACTGCTCGCTGCGGTGCAAACATCGCTGTTCACCTCTGTATTTTCAAAGAAACGAGCTGTTTTTCTCCCCCCGCCGCACCGGTCATGCAGTGCTGTATCTTCCCCAGCCTCTGACAGCAGATTTTATCAATGCTTTTTTTTTTTGCCTCTGGCCCAGTGACTGCTGCTATCTTCAGCGATGCCTTGTCTCACTCTGACAAACAGAATGCCAATTTGGCTCAGATGTTACTTGCTGCACCCTTTTGTGTTTGTCCTTATCACGGCAGGAGGCCAACCAAGGTGACATTTATCCATTTTTCATAAAGGGGGTCTTTGCATATCTACCTGAAAAACAAACAACAGCAGCAAACAACCTCCAAGATACAGCAGGGACCTGAAAGCAGCATGGGAGTATTAACCCTTTGATGCATGAATTATGAGAACCTTAGTCAAGAGTGAGGGTCGTTATTTCTCTTGAAGGATGAAAAAAACAACGTAATTGAAATTTTTTTAATGAACCTTTTTTTTTTTATAGAGTTAGAAAAATGTCCACTCAGCTGGACACTGCGTTTAATTTTTGAAGCAAAGAAACATGTCTTTAAAATGCAATAACAGAAAATGATAAACTGTGTGAAAACTATGATATACAAACATTTTTAAAGCAGCTAATCTGATGTTTTCTCACATTTGAACATACTCTATTACTAGCTATTACTCACTTTGTGGAGATAATATGCAAAAAAAAAAAAAACGCTTTTTGTTTAAGAAAATTGTAAAAAAAATGCCTCGTTTCCACTGCGTGGTATCGGCTTGACTCGACTCAGCTCGGCTTTTTTGCATTTCCATTATGAAAAAGGACTTGGAATCTGGTACCTGGTGCTAGTTTTGTGGTATCACCTCCGCCGAGGTTCCAGGACTGGGGACCAGATACTAAAATGTGACGTATAAACACTGCAGACCACTGATCGGTCAAACAGTCGTCTCTGTGACCCACTGTTTTACAAAAAACAGATGCGGAAGTTGACAGTAAATATAGCGGTACATTAATCCACATGATAACAGCCCAAAACTACACCATAGTCGGTCGAGGAGATTCAGTCTTTGGTGGCCGACGTAAAAATTCAGACGAGACAACACGCAACGAGCGAGTTTTCAGCAAATCTCTGAACAGACGACACGGAAGTAACGCACCGCATCGCTATGACGATCAGGTACTGTAAAGTCGGTAGTATCCTGTAATGGAAACGATCTCCAGTAATACCGAGTTGAGCCGAGCCGAGCCGAGCCGAGTCGAGCTGGTTCCACGTACACTGTAAGCCCAGATAAGTAGAGTTTACTCCAAAAATTTGAGGCAAGTGATTGCACTTAAATGATTTGAGTAATGATCGACTAATCAACTGGTTTAAGTAGGTTCAACTTTAATGCTAAAATATTGAACTTAAACTATTAAGTAGAAAACACTAAAAGACAAGTTATTTGTACTTTAAATCTGTTGTGAAATCAACCCCACTATCCAACCATTCAACTCAGCATTTTAGCTTACACTGACTAATTTTCTCAATCGCAGCCAGATTAACTTATCATTGATTAAACAACTTTTTTTAAGATAATCAAACTCAAAATCCAATTCCTGACCAAAATAGTTATGAAATTATTCAATTTAATATATTGTAGCATGAATGGAAGTTAGCCCAATGTTATTTGTCAGTACAGGAAGTGCTTTTAATTTGACAAGACATTAAGATGTCCATTGGTACAATAACAGTGTTAGATGAACAGTAAAGCCATAGTTCTTCCTCTGGCTCTGACTCATGGTGCAGCTCTACAAAAATACAAAAACAAACACAAAAAGGCCGATAAACACTGCCATACACACATTAAATCCAAATTAACACTAACACCACAACCCCGCTGAACCCCTGCACAGAAAAAGAACACATTTTCAACAACATGCCCAATACCCACAATACAATGCGAAGATAAAAAGGTGTGGTCATGACTAAAACTGAGTGATTTAATTCCATTCAACTTCAACTTTTTCGTACTTTCAACTAAGTCTACAAATTAGTAGAATATACTGAACATTTTATAGTAACATCATAAAACTGAAATCATTTAAGTGCATTGTAATTAAAGCATTTTAGTAAATACAAATTCTGGGCTTACAGTGGAAATGCGGCATTACAGTCAAATAACAACTAGCAAATGATTTACACTCAAACATGTTAATGCAGATCAGATTTATCAAGATCAGCAAAGTTAAAGTTATTGTATGAATTACAGTGTATGAGATGGTGCATAAGTGTCCACTGCGTTGGCTGATATGCACGTAAAACAACAAAACCCATGAATATACTAGAAAAGCACTCTGAGAGCGCAGACCTCCGCCAAGGCAGATCAGTACCCCCCCCCCCCCCTTCCCCCTGTCCCTTGTGCCAGTATCAATATTTCCTGAAATTTTCATCCAAATCTGTCCATAACTTTTTGAAAGATCCGGATCAGTCTTTGCCATTTGATAGAACACCCCATTGTAAATCCCTGAGTCAAATTGCATGAGATTTGCACAATTCCCCCATATAGTGATTTCCACCATAAATATTAGTCCCATATTTATTTGACCTATATTTTAAGATTCCTTGACCATGAAAACATACCATTAGCAACTGGATTCATAATTATATCCTTATTAGTTCAGTAGTTATTCACAAAAATCACATTTCTCGTAATGGCGGTTTTCTTCTGGATCTAGCTCCTTAAGTATTAAAGCTACATGAAATCCGGTGGCATATTCCCGATGCGGAACTGACTGAGCTACACGATGGCGCTTGTCAGAAATTTCTACCTTTAATATTAAAGGCACAGTAGGCCAAAAAGTAAGGGCACCCCCATTTTTTATAGAAACTGAGATAAAATCCGCCTTCTGGATCAGATCCGGATCAGCCTTTGAAATGTGACAGAGGACCCCATTGTCAATTCCTGAGTTCAATTTCATGAGTTTTGGTCAATAATTAAGTGAGATATTGGGAAACAAAAATTTTGGCCCCATTTACCACAATGTTAACGAAAATTTCAAAGTGATCCAGAATCCAGGATTTCTTCCGGATCACCCCCAAAAGTTAATCATTTCTTCCTTATCCCATTTCCAACAAACCCTGAAAATTTCATCAAAATCTGTCCATAACTTTTTGAGTTATGTTGCACACTAACGGACAGACAAACAGACAAACAAACAAACCCTGGCAAAAACATAACCTCCTTGGCGGAGGTAATAAGAGAACGGCTGTAGAATAGCTGTCCACTGTAGTGACCGTTATGCACGAAAGGGTTAATTGCAAAAGCAAATGGAAAATTGAGTGGAATGACTCGATGGGCAAATCCACATCAGACACTAACAAGACGAGTCAGACGGGACAAACAACAAAAAGGTCAAGTCAGTAAACAGCCCAGACGCTCCAAAACCTCCACGCTAATCCTTTAAACATCACTGTCAGAGTAAACCCTGTTACAGCCAGGAGAACTGTTCAGCCTCTACAAAAGAACCCAACCAAGGTTGAATTTCCAGCGTAGACGGATGAATGGTATCTAATCTTTAGTCCACTTCACAGTCCAATATCCTTCAAAGCCGGCTCATATTGGTCCCCACTGAATTAAAAGGACCGGCTGAGATTTGACCAAAAAAAAAAAAAAAAAATCCTACTTCTGAATATCAAACACTCGGTCTCCTGTAGATTTAAAAGGAGGTGGTCTTGAAAAGTTTATAACTCACTCTTCACAGGGAGCAGCAGCTACATTCATGTTAGATTCTCTGTGATTACACTGGAGTCCGAGCAGTTTGACAAGAAAAATAAAAAATATCAAATCCATGAAACTTATCACAGCCATCCTGAAAGTATAAGCCGCTCTTCTGCTGCCTATTTGTAAACTCCATATGTCATTTACAGTTTGCCAACAGTCAGTAAATATGCAGCTTTTTTTTCTATCTTCACACACAGATTTTAAGCTCTTCAGCTCTGGTTCTGCTCTACCATTGGTCAGGAGACTGCTCCATCATCGGATGCCAACAAAGAGGCACATAACTGCAAATAAAGTGATTAGTGGCACTTATTATCCTCTGCTTTGTTACAATAAGATTCAGTCACTCTTACACCTGTAACAGTCATTGTGATACGTTTCCATTTAACTGTGTAAAACCGGCAGAAATATCACATTCCACTCACTTTTTAGGAATTAGTCAATAACGTGCAATAAGTATAAACAGTGCAATAATCTTCTGTCCTGCAATATTTATTCAATATTTATGAATGAATTTATTTTGGTTTGTACATCAGTCATTGCACCCGGTACAATAATCACAATAAACACATACACATAAAAAAAAAAAAAAAAGGCTAGAAGCAAAAGCTTACATTAAATTAAACATGCACAGCATCAAGCATTCACACTATAAACAGAAAAAAAGTGAGCAATAAAAACACATCTACCATCTCAATTCAATACTCCTAAATAATTTTTAACTTAAGGCATTTCTCAAAAATAAATGCACTATTTTTATATTAACCTGGTTCGTAGGTATAGATACTGTTTTACATAGACTGTTTATTGATTATCGCGAGATGATACGAGAAGTCATTCCGTAAAAATGGCGACGAACATGAATATCTGTTGTTTTGAATCGAAAATGCTTGTTGATTGATGTTTGATTTTAATTGGCTGTTTGGATTGTATCAGTTGTCTTATTTATTGCTATTCGTCCTTTTAGTCTGTGGCACTAAAGAGGGGACGCTCTACCCAGTTTCATTGTATAGCCATTGTACAATGACAGTAAGTCTGTTCTATTCTATTCTATTGATTCTATTGTATTCTATTGTATTCTATTCTATTCGAGTCTCTTCTATCCTATTCGAGTCTATTCTATTCTATTCTATTCTATTTGAGTCTATTCTATTCTATTCTATTCGAGTCTGTTCTATTCTATTCTATTCTATTCGAGTCTATTCTATTCTATTCGAGTCTATTCTATTCGAGTCTATTCTATTGAAGTCTACTCTATTCTATTCTATCCGAGTCTATTCTATTCTATTCGAGTCTATTCTATTCTATTGAAGTCTATTCTATTCTATTTGAGTCTATTCTATTCTATTGATTCTATGCTATTCTATTCTATTCTATTCTATCCCGTACTAAATTAAAAAAAATGATTGGGTTTCCTCGTATGCCCACACATCACACATACCGCGCCATGTTTGTTTTAAAACTCTTCTTCTTCGCTTGTTGTAACATCCATCAATGTCGTTTTTTTTGTTTTGTTTTGTTCACGCGCGAAAAGGTCTTTCTTTCCATTGCAGTTTTGCACGACATACCAATTTCGCGACACCCAAAAAAACACCTCTTGCCAGCGCAAAAACAAGAAGTTTGGGCAAAATTGTCGTTTTTCTATTTTTCTATTAGGCAAATTTTTGTGCTCAAATTATATTTGCGTAATTTCAGGGTCAATGGAAAAGCAACTATTAAAACATTTGAAACTAGAAGCACTTGGAGAGTGCAGACCTCCACCAAGGCAGATCAACCAAACCCCCCCCCCCCCCCCCGATATTTGCTTGTCTGTCTGTCTTTCCGTGTGCAAGATAACTCCGAAAATTCTGGACGGATTTGGATGAAAATTTCAGGAAATCTTGATACTGGCACAAGGAACAAAAGATTAAATGTGGGTGCTGATCTGTGCTAGGGTTGCCAGAGGTCTGCGCTCTCTTTTCTAGAAAAGCACTTGGACAGCGCAGACCTCCGCCAAGGCAGATCAGTGGGCCCCCGTGACCCCCCAACCCCACCCACCACCAAAATGTAATCACTTCTTCCTTGTGCCAGTATCAAAATTTCCTGAAATTTTCATCCAAATCCATCCTTAACCCTTTCATGCATGAATTATGAGAACCTTAATCAAGATTTTTTTTTCCTTAGTGTTTTTATTCCACTTTAGGCATGAAAAAAAAACCAATGTGATTGAACTTTTTTTTTTTTAAATCAATCTGTTTTTCATGGAGTTACAAAAATGTCCACTCGGCTACACCATGAATTTTATTCCTGAATCAAAGAAACATGTATTTAAAACCCAATATCATAAAGTGATATAAAAACAGTGAAATGAAACCATGTTTAATGCAGCTAATCTGATGTTTTCTCACATTTTAACATATTCTAATACTAGTTACTACTCACTTCATGGAGATAATATGCAAAAAAATAAATATTAACAATTGATTTCCACTCAAGAACCAATCAAGAACAGCAAAGTTACAACTAGAAAAGCACTCTGAGAGCGCAGACCTCCGCCAAGCGCAAAAATTCCCCACATAATCGGTGATACAAATCCTACATTTATTTTTACCTCCGCCAAGGAGGTTATGTTTTTGCCAGGGTTTGTTTGTTTGTCTGTCCGTTAGTGTGCAACATAACTCAAAAAGTTATGGACAGATTTTGATGAAATTTTCAGGGTTTGTTGGAAATGGGATAAGGAAGAAGTGATTAAATTTTGGTGGTGATCGGGGGTGGGGGGGCCCACGGGGGGGGCGCAGACCATAAAATTTCATCCAAATCTGTCCATAACTTTTTGAGTTATGTTGCACACTAACGGACAGACAAACAGACAGACAGACAAACCCTGGCAAAAACATAACCTCCTTGGCGTGGGGGGGCCCACGGGGGGGGCCACTGATCAGCCTTGGCGGAGGTCTGCGCTCTCCGAGTGCTTTTCTAGTTTAAAATAAAATCCACCTTCTGGATCAGATCCGGATCAGCCTTTGAAATGTGATAGAGGACCCCATTGTCAATTCCTGAGTTCAGTTTCATGAGTTTTGGTCAATAATTAAGCGAGATATTGAGAAACGAAAATTTTGGCCCCATTTACCACAATGTTAACGAAAATTTCAAAGTGATCCAGAATCCAGGATTTCTTCCGGATCACCCCCAAAAGTTAATAATTTCTTCCTTATCCCATTTCCAACAAACCCTGAAAATTTCATCCAAATCTGTCCATAACTTTTTGAGTTATGTTGCACACTAACGGACAGACAGACAAACAGACAGACAGACAAACAAACCCTGGCAAAAACATAACCTCCTTGGCGGAGGTAACAATTGATTTCCACTCAAGAACCAATCAAGAACAGCAAAATTACAATAATGGTACGAATTGCAATTTATGAGATGATGCATAAGTGTCCACTGTGTTGGTTGATATGGAACTAAAACAACAAAACCCATGAATATACAAGAGTAAAGCTGGAGAAAAACTGTCCACTGGAGTGACCACTATGCATAAAAGGGATAACTTTTTGAGTTATCTTACAGACAGACAAACCAACACCGACAAAAACATAACCTCCTTGGCAGACGTAAACATTTCCCAAAAGTACTAAAGTCTTGTTTTGTCCTCCAGTAACACTCTGTTTCTGGTGCCCTATAAAGGGTTAATTTGTCACTCGTGTGTTCTGTAAAAGCCAAAACCCTATTACTAAAACACACAGATGAAACCAGCAGTGTCAGATTTTCCATGTCTGAGAGGGGTTTGTGTGTAATAAAGGTTCCTCCCCCACAGAACACAGTGTTCTGGGTTTTATGGTGGGCCTCTGGGCCCTGGGCCACCATCTCAGCCTTGTTCTGCTCCGCTGGCTGCGTTGGCCCTGTTGTGAAATGTGATCAGTCAGCTCCATTAGGACCTGGACCGGGAGCTGCTGGAGACCCCACGTCCCAGTCCCCGGCTGTACCACCCAGGAGCAGGTCTCCGGGGATTGGCCGGAGCGAGGAGGGTCCGATGGCTGGTTGTGAGACTGCAGGGAAGGCAGCCGTTCTGCTTTGTTTTGTGTTTTCACAGCCTTGTTTAGCAAAATGAAACTGGATCAGGATGTGAAATTTAACCCTTTATAGGTCACTCACAGAAGCACATAACAAGACTTTATTACTTTGGTGAAGTTTTTTCACACTTTTTTTTTTTACTGTTATGTAGAAAATCAAGGTTAATGAAGGTACCATATTTGGTTCCTTACCCATAAGAGTTATATATATATAAAAAAAAAAAAAATACAAGAAAAACACATTTAAGGTGAAAGGAACATGTATTTTAGAACATTAGTCCATCATCAGTGCTGATCTAGACCCCTGTCCACATCCACATGATCCCTTTGACCATCATTCCTTACATTAGTACCGTTACTTCATGGTACTAGGGATGTAACGAGTACCGGTATAATGATAAACCGCGGTAAAATTCCCAACGGTTAGTATTACCGTTTAAATTCTAATTATGATGATAACCGTGTGTGATTATCGCACTTTGAAAACTAATGGGACTGGAGAAGCAGCAGCACTCCAGGATCTATCTGTTTATCTATCTATCTATCTATCTATCTATCTATCTATCTATCTATCTATCTATCTATCTATCTATCTAGTTAGGGTTTTTTCTTTCTTTCTTTCTTTCTTTCTTTGGGTTCTTTCTCTCTTTCTTTCTTAGGGGTTAGGGTTCTTTCTTTCTTTGGGTTCTTTCTTTCTTAGGGGTTAGGGTTCTTTCTTTATTTCTTTCTTTCTTTGGGTTCTTTCTTTCTTTCTTTCTTTGGGGTTAGGGTTCTTTTTTTTCTTTCTTTCTTTCTTTCTTTGGGTTCTTTCTTTCTTTCTTTCTTTCTTTCAGGTTATGGTTCTTTCTTTCTTTCTTTGGGTTCTTTCTCTCTTTCTTTCTTAGGGGTTAGGTTTCTTTCTTTCTTTGGGTTCTTTCTTTCTTAGGGGTTAGGGTTCTTTCTTTCTTTCTTTCTTTCTTTCTTTCTTTGGGTTCTTTCTTTCTTTCTTTCTTTGGGGTTAGGGTTCTTTTTTTTTCTTTCTTTCTTTCTTTCTTTGGGTTCTTTCTTTCTTTCTTTCAGGTTATGGTTCTTTCTTTCTTTCTTTGGGTTCTTTCTCTCTTTCTTTCTTAGGGGTTAGGTTTCTTTCTTTCTTTGGGTTCTTTCTTTCTTAGGGGTTAGGGTTCTTTCTTTCTTTCTTAGGGGTTAGGTTTCTTTCTTTCTTTGGGTTCTTTCTTTCTTTCTTTCTTTCTTTGGGTTCTTTCTTTCTTAGGGGTTAGGGTTCTTTCTTTCTTTCTTAGGGGTTAGGTTTCTTTCTTTCTTTGGGTTCTTTCTTTCTTTCTTTCTTTGGGTTCTTTCTTTCTTAGGGGTTAGGGTTCTTTCTTTCTTTCTTTGGGTTCTTTCTTTCTTAGGGGTTAGGGTTCTTTCTTTCTTTCTTTGGGTTCTTTCTTTCTTTCTATCTATCTATCTATCTATCTATCTATCTATCTATCTATCTATCTATCTATCTATCTCTGAAAAGAAACTCAAACAACTCAAACTTGATGGAAAATGGTCAAACAGTGTCCATAAGGTGACATCTTTAATACACATTTGTATATTTGATTGTTTACAGGTTAATATTTGAATGTTTCTGCCAAAAGACAGTACATTGTGGCTATTATTTCATTTTATTTTATTTATTTATTTACTTATTTTTCAAAATACAACTTGGTTAAATTATTTCAGTGTGTATATTAGTAATTTTTTTAACATTTTGAGCACAATTTCAACAATATCGCGATAAAAATGATAACCGTGATAATTTGGGTCACAATAACCTGACTCACTGTCCTCACTGGAACTGTTGCTGTCACTGTCTTATAATGTATGCAGAAATGACCAAAAATAGTCACTTGTCCGAGGAAAAAAACCGAGCTCCGTCGTTTCAGATCGACCTGTTGGACGGAGCTGTTCAATAATGTGGTGAACGTCTTTTGTTTCCAGCAGAGCTACACACACGGTTGTTAAATCTCTCCTAAAGAGCACAGAGGCTCTTTCTAAGGAACAAAAAAAAAAAAAAAACCCAAAGATAATACAGTTATCCCCAGTTTAAACATCTCTAAGAAAAAAGTAGCTTCATCTCCTTTGTAAATTCTTCTAACAATGGCTGTGCGCTGTAGTGTCGAACGCTTTGATGCACTGAAACAAAAGGAGTCCAGAAAATTCAGCTTAAAGAAAATTTACTCTCATCTCTGTTGCGATGATTCAAAGTGCTAGTGTTCAGTTTGTTAACGTGCAAATCTTCTAAAAACCATTTTGCTTCTCAACAGGCTAAAAAACCTCCATAGTTCTAGCGTCACTTTATACGTCTCCGCTTTCCCAGCAACGCTAGAACCAACTTCTATCGCAACTTTACACGTCTTACTCCAGATTTACAAGCCTCCGTCGGCGTCCAAACACTACTGCGATGATGTATTCGTGCTGTTTGTTGTGACCACTACAGAAGGTGCTTATGTATTCATAGGTGAACCAGTTTTGGGGAACGCAACGAAATGATTTTCTTTGTCAAGTCATTGATGGATTCGTCTACAAACATCAATAATATACAGAAAAATGTTGGTCATTTTTGCCCAAAGCATAACAACAGCCCAAACATAATAGTGGTCAACAACAAATTTATTGTTGAAGTATTTTGAGCTGATTTTGGATAATTTTGGTGTGCTGAATCCAAAAATCACATTAATTTTGCTCAGTCAGGTCAACTTTCTGAACTATGCTACATATTGGCTTTTGAACATTTTTGCTTACATTTATGGGCATTTTCACATCATATGATACAAAATTCTTTCATATTTCTTTCTATTTATGCTTAATGTTTTTTTTAATATTACAGGTGAATGAAATGGCTTCGACTAGAAGATCTTGCAAAAATAAGCCTGACGTATTCTGCTACATCTGTGGTGAATACACCATTGTACCTAACAGGAATCCTGTTAGAAAATGATTTTTTTTCTCTTAAAACCTATTTTGGGTGAGAACTATATAAAAAAAATCAACTGATAAAGTCACAAAAATATAATCAATTTTGTGAGAAGATCAAATTTTTCCAAATCAAATTAGCAAAAAAACCTGACCTGATTGAGGAAAACAGATGTCATTTTTGGATTTAGTGGTGCAAAATAGTCCGAATTCAGTTGAAAAAACCTAGACAACTTGCACAAAACATTTGTTTGTAACCCAGTGTAATCAGTTTACTTTTACTGGAGTCAAGAAACTATACTGAACAAAAATATAAACGCACCACTTTTGTTTTTGCTCCCATTTTTCATGAGCTGAACTCAAAGATCTAAAACTTTTTCTGTGTACACACAAGGTTTATTTCTCTCAAATATTGTTCACAAATCTGTCTAAATTTGCGTTAGTGAACACTTCTTCTTTGCTGAGATAATCCATCCACCTCACAGGTGTGGCATATCAAGATGCTGATTAGACAGCAGGATTTTTGCACAGGTGTGCCTTAGGCTGGCCACAATAAAAGGCCACTCCAAAATGTGCAGTTTTATCACACAGCACAATACCACAGATGTCACAAGTTTTGAGGGAATATGCAATTGGCATGCTGACTTCAGGAATCTCCACCAGAGCTTTTGCCTGTGAACTGAATGTTCATTTCTCTACCATAAGCCATCTCCAAAGGTGTTTCAGAGAATTCATGAAGAAGACTGTGCGAGGAAAATGGTGGTCACACCAAATACTGACTGGTTTTCTGACCCCCCTGGACCACCCAATACAGTAAAAGTGCACATTTTAGAGTGGCCTTTTATTGTGGCCAGCCTAAGTCACACCTGTGCAATAATCATGCTGTCTAATCAGCATCTTGATCTGCCACACCTGTGAGGTGGATGGATTATCTCAGCAAAGGACAAAGGAGAAGTGCTCACTAACACAGATTTAGACAAATTTATGAACAATATTTGAGAGAAATAGGCCTTTTGTGTACATAGAAAAAGTTTTAGATCTTTGAGTTCAGCTCATGAAAAATGGGAGCAAAAACAAAAGTGGTGCGTTTATATTTTTGTTCAGTGTAGAAAACTATCAAATCTTAAGTATCTTTACATTGTTAAAACCATTTAAGTGATTTGTTTTGCTATTGTTATGAACGCATAAAAGGGTTAATAGTACTACTGGAAACTGCTGGAAAATGAAGAAAAGAACCATTTTCAGACACTTTTCTTTCTCAGTTTAGGCAATTTCATTAAAGGTTTTGTCATTTCTAAAAGCATATTTTAAATGAAATATTCTATGTCCTGTTTATGTGACGGGATGGAAATGTTAGAGATGTAAAGAAAAGCAGCATAAAACATAATCTAGCCTAATAATGATCATATATTTCTTATAGTAAGCTGTGGCTTCTACACATTTGTTGCATGGAGTCTAGAAACAGAGTTAACTTTCCTATAACTTCCATTTTAGCATAATTTTAGATACAGAAAACTATTTTTTTTTAACACTAAAAATGAATGGATGGATGTTTTTCTGTCTATGCATTCAGAAAAGGTTAATAAAACTAAACCTGCTGCATATGACAAAGACTTTAAACCATTTTACTCACAATATTTTGTCATTTTTTAAAGCACACTGTAAATCTCTTGAGAATTTGTGGTAAAAATAAAAAATAGCAAAATAATCTGTCTTCGTGTTTATGGGACGCAGTGAAAGTGTTAAAGATGCAGAAGAAAAGTTCCTCGACTAGAGGTTTTAGACACAAAACACAACCTGACGTATAATTTAACTTAATATGATCATATATTTCTCATAGTAAGTTATGGCCTTTTTACACATTTGTTGAATGGAATCTAGTTAACTTTGATATAAAACCTGATTTTGTAAGAAGTAAAATGAATCTGACTTTTAGCGCGATTGTGAATAATATTTGTTAAATATTAAAAATGGATGGATATATTTTCCTATCATTATGTATTCCCAAAAGGGTTAACAAAACTGGAAACACTGCTGCAAAAATGAAGAGAAGGACTTTTCTTTCTAAGTTTAAACCATTTCCCTCACAATATTTTGTCATTTTTTTAAAGTACACTGTAAATCCCTTGTGAATATGTGGTAAAAAAATTGGAAAAAAAAGCCAAAATAATCTGTCTTTGTGTTTATGGGACACAGTGGAAATGTTAAAGATGCAGAAGAAAAGTTCCTCGACTCGAGGTTTTAGACACAAAACACAACATAAACATAATCTAACTTAATAATCATAATATATTCCTTATAGTAAGTTTGTTGCATGGACTTTAGATACAGAATTACCTTTGATATAAAACCTGATTTTCGAAAAAAAAAAGTCAAATGGATTTGACTGGATTTGATGGATAGAAGGGTTAATAAACCTAAAACGGCTGCATATGACGAAGACTTTAAACCATTTCCCTCACAATATTTTGTCATTTTTTTTAAAGTACACTGTAAATCCCTTGTGAATATTTGGCAAAACATAAAAATAGTCAAAATGATCTATGTCTTTGTGTTTATGGGACATGGTGGAAGTGTTAAAGATGCAGAAGAAAAGCTCCTCGACTACAGTTTTTAGACAAAAAACACAACATTAGACATGATCTAATGTAACAACAACAACAACAATAACAATAATAACAACAACAACAACAACAATAATAATATATTCCTTATAGTAAGTCATGGCCTTTTTACACATTTGCTGCGTTGAGTTTAGATATACAATTAACTTTGATATAAAACCTAATTTTCTAAAAGTACAATGGATTTGATGGATAGAATGGTTAATAAAACTAAAATCGCTGCATATGACGAAGACTTTAACCATTTCACTCATAATATTTTGTCATTTTTTTTAAAACTACACTGTAAATCCCTTGTGAATATTTGGTAAAACATAAAAAAAGCCAAAATAATCTATGTCTTTGTGTTTATGGGACACGGTAGAAGTGTTAAAGATGCAGAAGAAAAGGTCCTCGACTACAGTTTTTAGACAAAAAACACAACATTAGATATAATTTAACTTAATAATAATAATAATAATAATAAATTCCTTATAGTAAGTTGTGGCCTTTTTACACATTTGTTGCATTGAGTTTAGATACAGAATTAACTTTGATATAAAACCTAATTTTCGAAAAGTCAAATGGATTTGACTGGATTTGATGGATAGAGGGGTTAATAAAACTAAAACTGCTGCATATGACGAAGACTTTAAACCATTTCACTCACAATATTTTGTCATTTTTTTTAAAACTACACTGTAAATCCCTTGTGAATATGTGGTAAAACATAAAAATAGCCAAAATAATCTATGTCTTTGTGTTTATGGGACACGGTGGAAGTGTTAAAGAAGCAGAAGAAAAGTTCCTCGACAGACGGCCACGGTGACTTTCACGGACGATCACACTCAAACATGATGTAAAACTGCCAGCTCAGGTAATAAAATCCACGCTCCGAACACCGCTACACACGAGGAAAATCGGGAAAATAAGCTACAGATGGCCTCACGCGTCCATGAACAGTTCACAAAGCTTGTCGTAAAAAAAAAAAAAAAAAACACTTTATGCTTCGCCTGTTTGCAGTTCTTGGCGAGGTCATAAAAGCGTCTGCCAGGGTCTACCTGGAGAGGAGTCGCACTTTTCCACCGACTTCCAAACTTTTACGGCGTCTTAGGAAACTAAAGAAAGCTTTTCACTTTTTTTTCCGCTTCCCGTAAAAACGCGCTTACAAAATTCATTAACAAGCTGGAGATGCTGAAGTGTTTTTTTTCCTTTGGGCGCATAGTCGACGGTACCAGACTCTATCAAACACCACAAACACTTCACTAAGCTACCTTGAGAAAGCGCACGGAAAGATTTCACGCTACGGAAAGAGGACAATTTTCTCTCAGAGATAAGCAGATAAGTGTCCTCTGCTGAATGCCGGGAGTCTGCCTGGTGTTGTTTGCCTACGAAAATGGACCGGCGCTGAACTTCAAATGAACCCGATCCGCTGTAAACTCAAAACAGACACGGTGGGCTCGGAAATAATGGGTGCCAATCATCCGAGCTAAAGAGAACAGACATAATTGCTGCACACGGAGCTGCATCAAAACAAACGCTGTAATTCATGTAAATAACACCATGTATATAATTCACTTAGAGAAAAGAAAAACTCATCTCTGGAGAACTCCATTTATTCTTGTGTGAGGAACTAGGGCATGACGGCAACATTTTGTAAACAAGAGCCCAATTAAAACTTGTTTTTGCAATTAACTCCCGTTCTCTAGAGACGACAAATAAAGATCCACGGAATCACGCAGGCATGTACGGGAGATTTTAGGAACGCTTTCAGTCAAACGGTTTCGACTGTGAGCTGAGGTGGGTTTAGACCACGGGTGTCAAACTCATTTTAGTTCAGGGGTCGTATTCAGCTAAATTTGATCTGCAGAAAAATAATAACATAATAACCTATAAATATTGACAACTTCAAATTTTGTCTTTGTTTTAGTGTAAAGAAAAAAAACGTTTTAAATGATGAAAATACTTAGTTTTATAAACTATCCAAAAAAATCTTGAATTAAGTAAAAAAAAATCTTCAATTAATCCCAAAAAATCTAGAATTAACAACTTCAAATTTTTGTCTTTGTTTTAGTGTAAAAAAAAAAAACAAAACATTAAATTATGAAAATACTTAGTTTTATAAACTATCCAAAAAAATCTTGAATTAAGCCCAAAAAAAAATCTTCAATTAAGTAAAAAAAAATCTTCAATTAATCCCAAAAAATCTAGAATTAACAACTTCAAATTTTTGTCTTTGTTTTAGTGTAAAAAAAAAACCAAAACATTAAATTATGAAAATACTTAGTTTTATAAACTATCCAAAAAAATCTGAATTAAGCCCCAAAAAAATCTTCAATTAAGTAAAAAAAATCTTCAATTAATCCCAAAAATCTAGAATTAACAACTTCAAATTTTTGTCTTTGTTTTAGTGTAAAAAAAAGCAAAACATTAAATTATGAAAATACTTAGTTTTATAAACTATCAAAAAAAAATCTTGAATTAAGCCCAAAAAAAAATCTTCAATTAAGTAAAAAAAAAATCTTCAATTAATCCCAAAAAAATCTAGAATTAACAACTTCAAATTTTTGTCTTTGTTTTAGTGTAAAAAAAAACCCATTAAATTATGAAAATACTTAGTTTTATAAACTATCCAAAAAAAAATCTTCAATTAAGCCCAAAAAAAAATCTTCAATTAAGTAAAAAAAAAATCTTCAATTGATCCCAAAAAATCTAGAATTAACAACTTCAAATTTTTGTCTTTGTTTTAGTGTAAAAAAAAAATTTAAATTATGAAAATACTTAGTTTTATAAACTATCCAAAAAAATCTTGAATTAAGCCCAAAACAAAATCTTCAATTAAGTAAAAAAAAAATCTTCAATTAATCCCAAAAAATCTAGAATTAACAACTTCAAATTTTTGTCTTTGTTTTAGTGTAAAAAAAACAAAACATTAATTATGAAAATACTTAGTTTTATAAACTATCCAAAAAAAATCTTGAATTAAGCCCCAAAAAAAAATCTTCAATTAAGTAAAAAAAATCTTCAATTAATCCCAAAAATCTAGAATTAACAACTTCAAATTTTTGTCTTTGTTTTAGTGTAAAAAAAAAACATTAAATTATGAAAATACTTAGTTTTATAAACTATCCAAAAAAAAATCTTGAATTAAGCCCAAAAAAAAATCTTCAATTAAGTAAAAAAAAATCTTCAATTGATCCCAAAAAATCTAGAATTAACAACTTCAAATTTTTGTCTTTGTTTTAGTGTAAAAAAAAATTAAATTATGAAAATACTTAGTTTTATAAACTATCCAAAAAAAATCTTGAATTAAGCCCCAAAAAAATCTTCAATTAAGTAAAAAAAAAATCTTCAATTAATCCCAAAAAATCTAGAATTAACAACTTCAAATTTTTGTCTTTGTTTTCGTGTAAAAAAAACCAAAACATTAAATTATGAAAATACTTAGTTTTATAAACTATCCAAAAAAATCTTGAATTAAGCCCAAAAAAAAATCTTCAATTAAGTAAAAAAAAATCTTCAATTAATCCCAAAAATCTAGAATTAACAACTTCAAATTTTTGTCTTTGTTTTAGTGTAAAAAAAAACAAAACATTAAATTATGAAAATACTTAGTTTTATAAACTATCCAAAAAAAATCTTGAATTAAGCCCAAAAAAAATCTTCAATTAAGTAAAAAAAAATCTTCAATTGATCCCAAAAATCTAGAATTAACAACTTCAAATTTTTGTCTTTGTTTTAGTGTAAAAAAAAAAAAAATTAAATTATGAAAATACTTAGTTTTATAAACTATCCAAAAAAATCTTGAATTAAGCCCCAAAAAATCTTCAATTAAGTAAAAAAAATCTTCTATTGATCCCAAAAAATCTAGAATTAACAACTTCAAATTTTTGTCTTTGTTTTAGTGTAAAAAAAAAACCCATTAAATTATGAAAATACTTAGTTTTATAAACTATCCAAAAAAAAATCTTGAATTAAGCCCAAAACAAAATCTTCAATTAAGTAAAAAAAAAATCTTCAATTAATCCCAAAAAATCTAGAATTAACAACTTCAATTTTTTTCTTTGTTTTAGTGCAAAAAATAACATTAAATTATGAAAATATTTACATTTACAAACTATCCCGTAACAATAAAATATGAATAACCTGAACAAATATGAACAACCTGAAATGTCCAAAGACAATTAAGCACACATTTAACAATTTCCTCTCTGTTCCTCAGTGTTTAGTGTCTTTGTAGATCTGATCCATAATGCACATGGAGAAATTATAAGTTGAGGCAGAATATTGTAAAGATTGCACTGATTTTTCTAAAGAAATGTCAGTTTTTTCAGGTTATTCACATCTGTTTTGTTTGCATAATTTGTAAAAGTAAGTATTTTCATAATTTAATGGGGTTTTTACGCACTAAAACAAAGACAAAAATTTGGAGTTGTCGTTATTCATAGGTTATTCTGTTATTATTTTACTAGTCTGGCCCACTGGAGATCAAATCAGACTGAATGTAGCCCCTGAAAGAAAATGAGTTTGAGACCCCAGCACTAGACTCTAAACCAGGGGTGTCAAACTCATTTTATTTCAGGGGCCATATTCAGCTAAATTTGATCTGCAGTGGGCCGGACCAGAAAAATAATAACATAATAACCTATAAATATTGACAACTTCAAATTTTTGTCTTTGTTTTAGTGTAAAGAAAAAAAACGTTCAATTATGAAAATACTTACTTTTATAAACTATCCAAAAAAAAAAAAAAAAAACCCTGAAAAAACTAGAATTAAAATTAAAAAACATAATAAATTTGGTGCAATTTTAACAATATTATTCCTCAACTTATCATTTCTGCATGTGCATTATGGATCAGATCTACAAAGACACTAAACACTGAGGAACAGGAAGAAAAATAGTTCAAATTGTGCTTAATTTTCTTTAGACATTTCAGGTTGTTCATATTTGTTCAGGTATTCACATTTTATTGTTACAGGATAGATTGGAAATGTAATATTTTCATAATTTAATGTTATTTTTTACACTAAAAGAAAACAAATTAAGTTGTTGATTTTCGATTTTTTTTTTTTTTTGGCTTAGTTGAAGATTTTTTTTTTTTTACTTAATTGAAGTTTTGTTTTTTGGTTTTTTTTTTTTGGCTTAATTCAAGATTTTTTTTAAAACTTAACTAAAGATTTTTTTTTTTTTGCTTAATTCAAGACAGTTTTTTACTCAACTGAAAATTTTTTTTGGGCTTAATTCAAGATTTTTTTAAGTTAATTGAAGATTTTTTTTTTTTTTTTTTTGGCTTAATTCAAGATTTTTTTTTACTTAATTGAAGATTTTTGGCTTAATTCAAGATTTTTTTTTACTTAATTGAAGATTTTTTTGGCTTAATTCAAGATTTTTTTTTACTTAATTGAAGATTGTTTGGCTTAATTCAAGATTTTCTTTTTTACTAAATTCAAGATTTTTTTGCTAAATTTGACTTTTTTTTTTTTTTTTCTTAGAAGATTTGAAGATTGTACTTAATTGAAGCTTTTTTTTCTTTTTTTTTCTTAATTCAAGTTTTTTTCCTTAATTCAATCTAAATATTTTTTGCTTAATTCAATTCAAGACTGTGGAATTTTTGCACTTGGCAAAAACATCCCAGGGGCCAAACTGGACCCTTTGGCGGGCCGCATTTGGCCCCGGGCCGCATGTTTGACACCCCTGGTTTAGACATTTTAACACAGTAGGTGACCCTTCTATAGATATAGTAAAAAATCTAAATCCAATAGAAGAGAAAATTAACCCATGAGGACCCAGTGTTACTTTTGTGGTGGTTCCCAACAAGGTTCTAATAGTTTTGGATTTTTCATTATAGTTTAGTTTTATTTAGTTCTGACTTTTTTTTTTTTCTCTAATTCAGTTAGTTTTAATTTGTTTTTAGAGCAGGTTTGCTAGTTTTTATTAGTTTTCATTTTTTTCCTAAATGCTTCGTTTTAGTTTAGTTTTCGTATTAATCTTAGTTTTGTCATATCTTTTATCTTCTTCGCCGTCGTATCCAAATAAACCCCATACAGGACTCTGCTGCTTTCTCCCAACTTTTGTCTCCATGTTTCCAGATAGAGTGGAGACCAGAAGACGACTCCAAACGACAAGTGACGAGAAGTGACGGACCGTTAAGTACCGTATGGGGCCGCTAGCTAAAATTGCTAGAGCGAAATTAATCGATTTCGTAATAATAATGAATATATCTCTAACTCAACACGATATTTACATCCGTCGCCATGTTTATGGAACGACTTCTCATGTCATCTCATGATAATAAACAAATCATCGCATTTGTGATTTAATGGAAAAACCAACATTACGCATTTCTGTTTTTTTTTTACATTTAGTAAATATCGGTGAAGTTTTGCGCAGATGTCCAATAGAAAAGAGACTATTGTTTTTTCTATTTAAATATTCTATCATTCGCTTTCTTTTTTAAATTATACAATGGCGAGCATTAAAGTAATCATGCAGAATTTAACACTAGATAATCTTTATTATGTTATCTTTTAAATTAAACAAGAGGCGGTGCATCCTGTTGCAACCAAACATGGTATTATTCACCTCCGTCAGTGATAAATAATTAACTTTGCTGAACTGTGAGATTGTCATTAATGGAAGATTTCTTAACATCAAAGGCCTGATACCATACATGTGACCAAAACGTAGCTGCAAGGAAATTAAAATTTTTATTTTTATTTTAATTATCATTGGTCCAAGTGACTGTTAGTGCCAAATTTGATGCAATTCCATCTGTTCTACGAGCTCGTGTTGAGGAAAATCAAGCAGACAAACATCCGAAAGGGTTAAAACTGATAAAAACGCCGGCCGATAAAACTACATCTGCTGTTTAACCTATCATGAACTGTGTTGCTTCATCGACATTTGCATCTTTTCTTTCTTCACCGGCACAAAAACACCACTTGGGTCCGACTACGCTTCAGCCAAGCTACACAAAAACAAACCTGACAACCGAATGTCAAAGGCCTGATACCATACAAATGACCAAAGAAAAGCTGCCAGGAAATTACAATCTTAATCTTTAGTTTAACCCTACAGTATCCCGTCCAGCAAGGCCCTTACTAAGCACCAAGTGTGCGTTTTTCGCACACTTGTGGAATAATGTAAAAAAAAATTTCATACAGTTTGTTTTTAATTCTTTTACACTTTTTTCTATTTCATCAACTTCAGCCGTAAATAAAAACACCAAAAACTCAATAATCGTCTTATTTTTTAACCCTTTAAATGCCATGTTTGTAATGTAAACAAACCAATTTTTTAGATGCAAAAACACAAAAAAATGTTGTTGTTTTTTCAATATACTACATAAAAAGTGGATCACATATTATTTGATTTTTTCATCCTGGCATATGTCAATGATTAACTCCAACATTGGTTAATTTGCATTATCATTTTTGGCGCTAGGTCAAATGTTCATAAATACTAGCATCTGTCACCAAGTGTGTGTAAAATGGACACCTATAAATCAAACTATTAAACATTATATATTGATTTATTTTTCTGCTGTAATTTGATTTTATTTTTGTAACTCAAGGTCAGCCCTAATCATACATATCAAATACTCATTCATTTTACATTTTTTTAACCCTTTAAATGATCTTTTTTGATCATGATGTCACTACATTTTTTGATGCAAAAAACACAAAATATGTTTTGTTTTGTTTTTCAAATTACTACATAAAAATTGGATTACATATTATTTGATTTTTGCAGCCTGGCATATGTCAATGATTAACTCCAATATTAACAACGTTAATAAATTCATTTAGACCCTCACCTCTCAATGAAGCCCGGATATCAGTAAAAGCAGGATTTATGCCTTAATGGCTTTGGGATCAAAAACAGTGGTTCTAATGGAAGAAATAGTGCGTTTTAGGCACACTTGGCAGACAGATGCTAGTCTTGTAATTTTCTTTTGTTTACAATGTGCACATTTCAGTTGGTGGCCAGAATTTTAAAGATCATGCACAAATGAACAACTTTTGAATTCTAACCTTATTTAAATTGTGAAAAATAATATGAAGTTTTTTAACATGAAGTGCAAAGTGTGCCTAAAAGGCGCACCTGGATACTGGAGGGTTAAATATCATTGGTCCAAGTGATCGTTAGTGCCAAATTTGATGCAATTCCATCTGTTCTACGAGCTCGTGTTGAGGAAAATCGAGCAGACAAACATCCGAAAGGGTTAAAACTGATAAAAACGCCGGCCGATAAAACTACATCTGCTGTTTAACCTATGATGAACTGTGTTGCTTCATCTACATTTGCATCTTTTCTTTCTTCACCAGCACAAAAAAAACACTCGGGCCCGACTACGCTTCAGCCAAGCTACACAAAAACAAACCTGACAACCCGAATTTACTCTTCATACGCGGTACGAGCGCATGACAAGAAAATGTATTTGGTTCCGTGTTGACAACAGATCTAAATGGTTTGTTGTTCTTCTCAAAGCGTTTTCAGAAGACAAATGGCTGGACGCTCATTTTCTTCATAGAATACTATATCATTTTGTCAGCTGTAGCAGACAGGGCCGGGGTGAAGCCATGCACCTGTGATGGGCGAGCGGAGCTTCACGGTGACCCTGTCACACTACGTAATCAAACTCTAATGGTGTGAGGGCGGGCTCATACATAACAACCATAACATAACATAACATAACATAAAGTAAACATAACATAACATAAAACCATAGCAAACATAAAACATAACATAAACATAGCATAACATAAACATAACATAAACATAGCATAACATAACATAACATAGACATAACATAACATAACACATAGCATAACATTACATAAGATAACATAACATAGCATCGCATAACATAACATAAACATAACATAAACATAACATAAGATAACATAAACATAACCTAACATGCATAGCATAACATAAATCAACATAGCATAACATAACATAAACATAGCATAACATAACATAAACATAGCATAACATAACATAACATAAACACAGCATAACATAAACATAACATAACCTCTCTGTACAACTTCTGCTAAAAGTGCCTTCCAGGAAAGTAGAAAGCCTCAGGGGACTATCAGCAACCAAGCCGTGAGAGCTTAAAAAAAGCATTTCAACTCTGGTTTAAATCCACCCTGCAGATGCAAAGCACAAACTGGTGACTGACACATGATTCCTGCTCCTGAGCGCAATTCTTAAAATGTCAGTAGTGTTATATTTGACAGCAGAAGGAAGGATTTGACAAACAATAAAACAAGGATTTTTTTTTTCTACTACACAGTTCTCACAACAAGCGGTGAGATAATTGATGGTGGCAGAAATCACAACTGTTAAAAAAAAAAAAAATAATAATAATAATAAAGCGCTGCTAGGCTGAGGCTTTTTACTATGTTATTTAATCGACATAACGTGCTCGCAGTACCGGTGTCTTTCACGAGTAAAATCTGAGCAATGCATTGTTCCCACGTTGCATCGACAGAGCTCAGCCTGCACTAAGAAAAGTTTGTTTTGCGCTACGGCCTGATCACAATCAAAGTGTACAAGTATATTTGCACCAGTATAATCAGTATTGCAAAAGATCCCCCCAAACTATTCGCAAAATGTTTCTTCGGCCATCTTATTACTACAGGGTGTCCCATAAGTCTCCATACATAGGAGACATAATACATTCCATGGTTCTAACAGTATTTCCTTATATTCTTCTTTATAGTTCTTCAGCAGTGGAGGACACGCATTGAAATGTGTTCCCAACAAAATGGCAGTCATATAGAGCGTATTATATAAATAAAAAATGGTTTATGTCAAGAAACGTTTACTTTTCCTATGTATGGAGCCTTATGGACACCCTGTAGATCTTGCAATCCTCCAACTTTGAAGAAAATCGGATAAAAACTGATAAAATGGCGACCCAATGAGCGTGAAACGTGCACAATTTTATTGTCAAAAGAGAGCAAAATTATTATACATAATGTTTTGTAACACAATAAATAATGACTACTCAACTCCTGTGGCTTTTTTATTCCAAAATACACACATCCACATTGCTTTCATTTATTGATCATTTTTGTCGAACAGCTGTTTGATTACACTGGTCACAACAAATTTATACAGTTTTTTGAGCTGATTTCGGATAATTTTGGTGTGCTGAATCCAAAATCACATGAATTTTGCTCAATCAGGTCAACTTTCTGAACTATGCTACATATTGGCTTTTTAACATTTTTGCTTACATTTATGGGCATTTTCACATCATATGATCACAAAATTCTTTCATATTTCTTGCAATAAACGAGTTCTGAAGATTTTACTTTTGCAAATTATGATTAATGTTTTTTTTTAACCCTTTCATGCACAGTGGTCACTACAGTGGACAGCTACTCTACAGCTTTAATCTGTATATTCATGGGTTTTGTTGTTTTAGTTCCATATCAACCAACACAGTGGACACTTATGCATCATCTCATAAACTGCAATTCATACCATTATTGTAACTTTGCTGTTCTTGGTTGGTTCTTGAGTGGAAATCAATTGTTAATATTTATTTTTGCACATTATCTCCAAGAAGTGAGTAATAACTAGTATTAGAATATGTTAAAATGTGAGAAAAACATCAGATTAGCTGCATTAAACATGGTTTCATTTCACTGTTTTCATATCACTGTATGATATTGGGTTTTAAATACATGTTCTTTGCTTCAAGAATAAAATTCATGGTGTAGCTGAGTGGACATTTTTGTAACTCCATGAAAAACAGGTTGATTTAAAAAAAAAAAGTTCAATCCCATTGTTTTTTTTTTTCATGCCTAAAGAGGAATAAGAACACTCAGAAAAAAAATCTTGATTAGGTTCTCATAATTCATGCATGAAAGGGTTAATATTACAGGTGAATGAAATGGCTTCGACTAGAAGATCTTGCAAAATAAGCCTGACGTATTCTGCTACATCTGCGGTGAATCACCATTGTACCTAACAGGAATCAAGTCACAAGTTTCATAAAGTGTGCTTACCAATCTTATTTTGGTATTAATTATTATATTTTGTGAGAAGATCAAATTTTTCAAAATCAAATTAGCCAAAAAAAACCTGACCTGACTGAGAAAAACAGATGTCATTTTTGGATTAGCGGTGCAAAATGGTCCGAATTCAGTTGAAAAACCTAGACAACTTGCAAAAACATTTTTCTGTAACCCAGTGTTAGCAGCATTAAACATGTTTTTATTTCATAATTTTCCTGCAGTATATCTGTAAATACATGTTTCTTTGCTTCTTTAGCTGAGTGGACATTTTTGTAACTCCATAAAAACTAAGTTTATAAAATTTATATTATTATTTTTTTTTTTTCATGCTTAAGGGGAATAAAAAACACTCAGGAAAAAATATCTTGATTAAGGTTCACATAATTAATGCATGAAAGGGTTAATTGTTGATGTATGTGTGGACTAAATGTTACCAAATGTTGGATTATTTGCTCTATTACACTGGTCAACAACAAATTTTTACATTTTTTGAGCTGATTTCAGATAATTTTGGTGTGCTGAATCCAAAATCACATTCATTTTGCTCAATCAGGTCAACTTTCT
This sequence comes from Sphaeramia orbicularis, assembly GCF_902148855.1. Classification (NCBI taxonomy): domain Eukaryota; kingdom Metazoa; phylum Chordata; class Actinopteri; order Kurtiformes; family Apogonidae; genus Sphaeramia; species Sphaeramia orbicularis. The sequence goes on along the minus strand of NC_043975.1, from coordinate 7,976,426 downwards.
GACTATGCTACATATTGGCTTTTTATCATTTTGCTTACATTTATGAGCATTTTCACATCATATGATACAAAATTCTTTCATATTTCTTGCAATAAACGAGTTCTGAAGATTTTACTTTTGCCAATTTATGATTAATGTTTTTTTTAATATTACACGTGAATGAAATGGCTTCGACTAGAAGATGTTGCAAAAATAAGCCTGACGTATTCTGCTACATCTGCAGTGAATACACCATTGTACCTAACAGGAATCAAGTCACAAGTTTCATAAAGTGTGCTTACCAATCTTATTTTGGTATTATTATATTTTGTGAGAAGATCAAATTTTTCCAAATCAAATTAGCAAAAAAACCTGACCTGATTGAGAAAAACAGATGTCATTTTGGATTTAGCGGTGCAAAATGGTCCGAATTCAGTTGAAAAAACCTAGACAACTTGCAAAAAACAATTTTTTTGTTTTTGTAACCCAGTGTTATCAATTCTTATTTTCAGTATTAAGACAAGCAACATTTTATTCTGAAAACCCTTCTTTTACAGCCCTTTAATTGTAAGAATAGAATGGGAACCTGTTATTTCAGTATTATTATGACCTAAATATGCACAACTAGACAGATTTTGGTCTTCTCCCTGGCTGCAGAAAATTTGCTAACACGTGGCTAACGGATGTTTACGTCGAACCTCATGTTTTCAATGGCGCGTTGTTCACCAAAATTCATGTAGTGCCCGTACATCAATATACTTCCATCAATAATATAGCGTATATGCCTTATAGATATATTGTTCTAACTTGTTCACAAATGTTTATTTCCTCCTGTACCAGGCAGACTTAATTACCGATCTAACAGAGATGAGACCATGTGGGTAAGCCAGATTTCCATTCCAATCTGGTAGAGGTCCGTACACCACGTAGTGTCCGTACACCATATTCAAATATGCGGGTCTAATTTTTATTGTTTCTGTCCAATATATGGAATTTTTCTGCACGCATTTATTTTTTTTGACACAACATCTATGCAATAAACAATGCATGATTCTCCTGAGTGCTGAAACATTTGTATATCTTTGTAGGCATTAAATATGGAGGCTATTAGGCTGGAGTGTCCGTACACCCAATAATTTCTGATTTGACAGGGGTACAAGCTTTGTGAAATTTTTAGTAGACACCATAATATAAAAATATTTTGGACTTTAACCCTTTCCTGCACAGTGGTCACTCCAGTGGACAGCTGTTCTCTTGTATATTCATGGTGTTTGTTGTTCTTTTCATTGTTTGTTTTGGGTTTTTTTTTTAACATATCTTTGTTAAGTTTTAAGACACTCCATATCTTTTCTGACATGAGTTGGTAACATTATGTAGATCTCTTCTGAGCATAAACCCCCAGAATCACAAGCCCCTCTCCATAGTTTTTACACAGTTTATCAGTAAATACATGTTTCTGTGCGTCAAAAATTAAACGTATGGTGTCCAGCTGAGTGGATATTTTTGCAACTTCATGAAAAAATTGGGTTCATAAGAATTTTTTTTTCAAGATTATTTTTTGTATGTATTTTTTTTTTTTTTTTTCCCCAGAAGAAAATTTTCAATCACATTGTTTTTTTCATGCCTAAAGAGGAAAGAAAAACACTCAGGGAAAAAATTTTGATTAAGATTCTCATAATTCATGTATGAAAGGGTTTAAAAGAGAATATCAGACAAATAAAATGGCCTGTCTGGTTTTTTGATAGAGCATTATTATTATTTTTTATCTACACGTGCACCCTTTAAGGTATCCTTGATTGTGATCAGGCCGACTACGTTCACAAAAACCAGAGTGTAACCTGAGTAAAAATCAAACTGCAAGCGCAGAAAGGCAAGATGCCAAATTTTGGGAGATGTACTGCACAACTGAAACGTGCATGAATAATTGAATGACAACAAAAGCCGCACTGAAAGAAAAAAAAAAAAAAAAAGCATCATCATGAAGTGCTATTAGAATATTTCAAGAGTCTGGCTATGGCAGCACTTCACATAACCTGAAAATGGTATCATGTGCCAAAAAATGTTTTAAGACTTGAGCAAGGCATCTGTTTTTAAGTAGCAACCACTTACACAAAAATAATCACACATTTGAGATGCCACTGACGTTCTGACAACAGAAAACCTTTACAAAGTGCCGTACACGTCTTGTACCGTTTGTTCCATCCGACTAAAAACACGAAAAATAGCATTTGTTATCGTTTACTAGAAATTACAGCGAGTTATGCGTTTGACAACATGGGACTGACAAATGTTTGGCAATTTAACATAACTGCAGTAATGCAAGTACAGCAGGGAAGAGGGAATTATGAGTATGAAAAGGTTTTTTTTTTTCAGGAGTTTTTTCCAGTTCTGTCATAAAGAGCATTTGTCTGGTGTAAATAAGATAAGATAAGATAAGATACGCCTTTATTAGTCCCACAAGGGGAAATTCCAGGTTTACAGCAGCGATAGTACAAGCGCACAAGAGCAAAGAAGTGCAAATCCAGATAAACACAATCGACAAAATGATATACACTATTTACAACTGTGCACATGCAAAAAAGGTTACTGCATTAATTCAGAAGTGAAAAATAAACCAAATTGTCTCGTGTTTTATTCCTCCTTAGGCGTCAAAAAAACAATGCAATCGAGTTTTTTTTTCCCTATGGAGTTACAAAAATATCCATGCATTTAATTTTTGAAGCAAAGACACATATGTTTTAAAACCCAATATCAGAAAGTGATATGAAACAGTGAAAAAAACATTTTTAATGCTGCTAATCTGATGTCTTCTCACATTTTAACAGATTCTAATGCTAGTAATTACTAATCACTTCATGGAGATAATATGCAAAAAAACCTTCTTGTCTAACAAATAACAATCGATTTACACTTAGGGTACGTTACACGGCAACACTAGGATCTAATTCCGCAAAGATTTCTCCTTTGCGTTTATAAAATCATTCCGTGTTAAGACGAAGCCGCTATGATAACGATCTGCGTTAACATGAGTCCGCGAGGACGGTGAATACGCTGTAGTGGCCATGCCAGACAGTAGCTGGCGGATGTAGAGCTGTAGTGAAACAGTGGCCGGTAAAACACGCGCCTGCGCACAAACGATTTCCGGTTTAGACAGCCTTTAAATGAGAAGAAGAAGGCACTGGCGAATATAAGAAATGCTGTCTCCGCTGGTAAGAGTTGTAGACACCAGTACTTTCACACACATGACTTTCAATAACTAATTGGTCATACACTGTCTTTCAATCCACTGCCTCAAATATTGCAAATTTTGCTTCCCCACCCTGTACAGTTATCATTTTCGGAATATAAATTGTGTTTTACAGACACAAATTTACGAAATAATGTAACATTCAAGAAAAGCTCAGTCGGAGCCAGTTTCGTAATACGGGCATTCAGTTCCTCGTTGCTCCTCGTCTGTTGCTGTTCGCTCTGACCACCCGTAAACCTCGGCTACTCCAGCGGCTACGGTGGCTCGTCAAGCACAAAAAGGCGCAAGATTCTTTGGTTTGGTTCGGTTCGAGGGTCGGTTATATTCACACCAGAAGTGAACCAGCCCAGAGTCCGTTTGGTCCGCTTGTTTGGTTCGAATCAGAGTTCGCGGTTTGTATTCACACCTAAAAAAAGAGTCCGGACTTTCTGGGGAAACGAACTCGGGTCTGTTTTAAACAAACCAAATGTGGTAGGTGTGGATACACCTAAGAGTGGCAACTTGACTACATGTATTTTTGTGTATGTTAGGGCTGTGCAATTAATCGAATTCAATTACGATTTTGATTATTACACGCAACGATTACAAAAATTATGCAATCGAGAAAAACGATTATTAATTTTGAGTTGTGTTTAATTCACGCGCACGCAAGCTCCCATGAGCTGCTCTGCCCCGCCCCCCTCTAAGCTACTGCTGCCTGCTAGCCGGCAGGGTCCACCCCAAGAGGAAAGTTGTACCTAGCGGTCTGGAAAAATGGCAGGAGAATCACAGCAGAAGTGCTTGGTAAACAAAAAAGGCAAAGTCCAATTCAATTGTATGGAATCACTTTGGGTTTGATGAAGAAGCACGAAGAGCAAAAACACATCACGTGCAAAAAGTGTTTCGTAGTGTGTCCGCACCGACCGCTAACACAACAAACCTTTGTCGCCATCTAAAGTTTAACCACCGCCACCTTTATCATAATCTTTATCTTATGAAAAACTAAAACGCATAAAAACAACTCGTCCACAATGCCAATCTTCAGTCTCCAAATCTCTTTACGCTGCAACTCCCGTATTAACCTAACCCTAACCCGTATAACCCTAACGTACGTATTCTACAGGGTGTCCCATAAGTCTCCATACATAGGAAAAAAAAACGTTTCTTGACATAACCCATTTTATTTATATAATATGCTCTATATGACTGCCATTTTGTCGAGAACACATTTCAATGCGTGTCCTCCACTGCTGAAGACCTATAAAGAAGAAATAAAGAAATACATGTTAGAACCCATGTATTATGTTCCTATGTATGGAGACTTATGGGACACCCTGTAGATGGCTGATGTATACAGAAGGTCCTGAACTGAAACCTCACGGCACGCCACTGAATTTACTGTTTCATACTACATTGAACATACTTGAATTTATAATTTGCACTTTACGTGAGTTTTTTTTTTTTTTTTTTATTTTATTGCTACAGTTTCTATGGCAAGTCTATAGCAGTTTAATTCCAGTGCACTATTTGTTTACAAAAGGAAACATACTTGAATTTACAGTACACTTATTTGATTTCAAAGATTTTTTGTTTCGTACAAAGTGAAAATACTTGTTTTAGTGGTTAATAAAAGCTTTATTTATGTTTAAAGAGTATATTTTACATTGTTTTGCTAGAAAAAAATAAACAACTTTAAGGTTAACAAATAATCATTTTTAATAATCGTGATTTTCAATTATTGCTTAAATAATCGTGATTATTTTTTTTTTTCTATAATCGAGCAGCCCTAGTGTGTGTGGTCGATCCAGGGAAACATATTCAGAGTATTATTTTCAGATTTCTGCAAACGTGATAGGAATTCATCCCTATACGACGTGTTTGACGAAGGAATCTATAGATGATTAATAACCATAAAGTCACACTATATCAGCTTGCATCTTGTAATTCTACTGGGACTCCGGCGAAGTGCCCACCCCACCACCCCCCACCCCCACATCAACCAGTCCAGGAAATCTCTCTGAGCAAAAGACGAAAATGTAAACAAGTTAGCGCTTTACAGCCGGTCTGTCATGCTGTCTTCTACCTCTTTAATAGCTGTCTTTATGTTCCCGTCTAAAAAAAGAACAAGGAATCACAGGGAAACGCGCGGAGATCCGTATGAACTTTAGTATTTCATAGCAGAGCTCCTCAAATCGACACCGCCCGGCCTCGGCGAGAACAGTAGGAGGCGTTCTTTCTCGAACACGGTGCAATGACCCGTGATGGCAGAGCCGCCACTCTCCGCAGGAAGTCGCACAATTTCTTTTCCCCTCCTTAAACCTTACCTCCTAGTGATTAGATGAACATCTGCAAATACACAGTCCTCCCCGCTTCTCTTTTCATATTTACACAAGCAAACTCCAGGAATCATTACCCAACATGAGCTCATCATTAGCATCATAATTCAGCGTAATGGATTATGTAATTGCTCCATTAATCAGGGGAGCCACCCCAGCATACTCTCCTATGCATTAGTTTAATTATGGGAAATGCCTTTGCTAAAATAGATGCTCTGTTTGCAGTAGCACAGTTTAGAGCAGGGGTGTCAAACATGCGGCCCGGGGGCCAAATGCGGCCCGCCAAAGGGTCCAGTTCGGCCCCTGGGATGTTTTTGTCAAGTGCAAAAATTCCACAGTCTTGAATTGAATTAAGCAAAAAAATTTAAGCTTGAATTAAGGAAAAAATCTTGAATTAAGCAAAAAAAAAAAACACTTCAATTACGTAAAAAAAATCTTGAATTAAGCCAAAAAAAAATCTTTTTTTTTTTTTTTTGGCTTAATTCAAGATTTTTTTACTTAATTTTTTTTTTTTTGCTTAATTCACGATTTATTTTTTTTTTATTTTATTGAAGATTTTTTTTGGCTTAATTCAAGATTTTTTTTTTACTTAACTGAAGATTTTTTTGGGCTTAATATAAGATTGTTTTTACTTAATGAAGATTTTTTTTGGGCTTAATTCAAGATTTTTTTCTTAATTGAAGATTTTTTTTGGGCTTAATTCAAATTTTTTTAATTAATTGTAGTTTTTTTTTGCTTAATTCACCATTTTTTATTTAATTGAAGATTTTTTGGCTTAATTCAAGATTTTTTTTTCATTTAATTGAAGATTTTTTGGGCTTAATTCAAGATTTTTTTTAATTAATTGAAGTTTTTTTTTGCTTAATTCACCATTTTTTTTATTTAATTGAAGATTTTTGGCTTAATTCAACATTTTTTTATTTAATTGAAGCTTTTTTGGGGCGTAATTCAAGATTTTTTGGGCTTAATTGAAGATTTTTTTTTACTTAATTGTAGATTTTTTTGGCTTGATTCAAGATTTTTTTTGCTTAATTGAAGATTTTTTTGGCTTAATTCAAGATGTTTTTTTACTTAACTGAATTTTTTGGGGGGGCTTAATTCAATTTTTTTTTACTTAACTGAAGTTTTTTGGCTTAATTCATGTTTTGGTTTTTTGTTGGTTTTTTTTGGTTTAATTCAAGATTTTTTTCCTCAATTCCAGCTAATTTTTTTGCTTAATTCAATTCAAGACTGGAATTTTTTTGCGCTTTGTAAATTCATCCCAGGGGCCGGATTGGAACCTTTGGCGGGCCACATTTGGCCCCCAGGCCGCATGTTTGACACCCCTGGTCTCGCATTGGCACCGTGGGAACTCTGAAGTTTTAGGGAGCATCTTGTGGCGACGACGTAAAGCCCCGAGTGCTTGCGAGACAGCTCCTCAATAAAGTGTGTCACGGAACAGCAGTCGCACAAAAAAAAAAAAAAAAAAAAAAAAAAAAAAAAGAAAAGTAGGCAAAAGGGCAAATGCCTTTTAGGAAACTGGTTGTCAAGCCCGCGAGCTCATTTTAGTCCCATAATTTAATGACAGTTGCAGGGAGCGGTGATGAATATTCTAGCGATATATATTCAGTAGAACCAGCAGCAGATTAAGACACGTAGACGCCGAGGTACTTGTCATCTGATTCCAGCAGCTGTCATGACTTGTGAGGACTTCATGATTTTTTTTTATTTAACTGAAGATTTTTGGCTTAATTCAAGATTTTTTGGGCTTATTTGAAGGTTTTTTGGGGCTTAATTCAAGATTTTTTTTTACCTAATTGAAGATTTTTTTGGCTTATTCAAGATTTTTTTTAGTTAATTGAAGAATTTTTGGTTTAATTCAAGTTTTTTTTTATTTAATTGTAGATTTTTTTTTGGGGGGGGGGGCGGCTTAATTCAAGATTTTTTACTTAATTGAAGATTTTTTGGGGGGCTTAATTCAATTTTTTTTTACTTAATTGAAGATTTTTTGGGCTTAATTCAAGAATTTTTTTTACTTAATTGAAGATTTTTTTGGGCTTAATTCAAGATTTTTTTTTACTTAATTGAAGTTTTTTTTGCTTATTCCCCTTTTTTATTTAATTGAAGATTTTTTGTCTTAATTCAAGATTTTTTGTATTTAATTGAAGATTTTTTTGGCTTAATTCAAGATTTTTGTTTACTTAATTGAAGATTTTTTTGGCTTAATTCAAGATGTTTTTTACTTAACTGAAGATTTTGAGGGGGGGGGGGGGGGCTTAATTCAAAATTTTTTTACTTAACTGAAGTTTTTTTTGGCTTAATTCATGTTTTGTTTTGTTTTTTTTCTTAATTAAAGATTTTTTGGCATAATTCAAGATTTTTTTCCTCAATTCAAGCTAATTTTGTTTGGCTTAATTCAATTCAAGACTGGAATTTTTGCACTTTGTAAAATCATCCCAGGGGCCGGATTGGAACCTTTGGCGGGCCACATTTGGACCCCGGGCCTCATGTTTGACACCCCTGGTCTAGCATTTGGCACCGTGGGAACTCTGAAGTTTTCGGGAGCAGCTTGCGGCGGCGACGACGTAAAGCCCGAGTGCTTGCGAGACAGCTCCTCAATAAAGTGTGTCACGGAACAGCAGTCGCACAAAAAAAAAAAAAAAGACAAAAAAAAGAAAAGTGGGCAAAAGGGCAAATGCCTTTTGGGAAACTGGTTGTCAAGCCCGAGCATCATTTAAGTCCCATAATTTAACGACAGTTGCAGGGAGCGAGTGATGAATATTCTAGCGATATATATTCAGTAGAACCAGCAGCAGATTAAGACACGTAGACGCCGAGGTACTTGTCATCTGATTCCAGCAGCTGGCATGACTTGTGAGGACTTCATCCAACGGTGTCATGAGCCATTTGTCAAAGCGAACAGATAGAGGGCTCTACACCTCCTCCTCCTCCTCCTCCGCTCCTCCTCCTCCTCCTTACTATTGTTGGAACCTCAATGCGAGAGCCTGGCTGCAATCCTTTAGTTTGAGTGACATTTGACGATCATCACCGAGGGATACTCTTGTGTATTTTGGTCTCCTCACATTAACCCTTTCATACACAGCGGTCACTCCAGTGGACAGTTATTCTACAGCTGTTCTCTTGTATATTCATAGGTTTTGTTGTTTTAGTTCCATATCAACCAAACACAGAGGACACTTCTGCACCATCCCATACACTGACATTCAGACCATTACTGTAACTTTGCTGCTTTGGATAAACCTGATCTGCAGAACATGTTTGAGTGGAAATCAATTGCTAATTGTTTTTAGATCGCAATTAACACTGTTCTTAAACTTTTTTTTGTTTTTTCTGCATAGTATATCCCTAAAGTGAGTTATAACTAATATTAGAGTACGTTAAAATGTGAGAAAACATCAGATTATGTGTGTTACAAATGTTTTTATTTCATAGTTTTCACACAGTATATCACGTTAAATACATGCTTCTTTGCTTCAAAAATTAAACATATGGTTTCCAGCTGAATGGACTTTTTTTTTTTTAAATCCATGAAAATAGGTTCATTAAAAAAATTTTCATTGTTTTTTAATGGCTACAGAGGAATAAATATAGGACCAATGGCCTTATGGTTTACCGGCACTTCCTATCTCTTATGATGGGGAAATTTTTGAAAGTCGCATCAAATCCAGAATCAGAGCTGGATCCAAATAATTTCACTAACTTTTGTTGACATCATCATAAAGAAGCTGATGCCAAGTTTGAAGTCAATCGGAATTGTAGTTTCGAAGAATGAAGATGAATGAATGAATGAATGTTTTTATTGTGTCTTGCATAGACGATTGAAATTTTTGTAACGGATGACAGACGACAGACAACGACAGACAACAGATGATGACAGACAATGACGACAGACGATGAAAGGCGACAGACAACGACAGATGATGACAGACGACAATGACAGATGACAACAGACGACGCCGGACAATGACAGACGACGAAAGACGACAACAGACGACTGACGATGACAGACGACAGACAACAGATGATGACAGACGACTACAGACGATGACAGACAATGACAGACGATTACAGATAATGACAGACGACGACACGATGACAGCGACGACAGACGATGACGGACAATGACAGACGACAACAGATGATGACAGACAATGACGACAGACGATGACGACAAGCGATGAAAGATGATGACAGGCGACAGACAACGACAGACGATGACAGACGACAGACAACGATAGACGACGACAGACAATCAGATGACTGACGATGACAGACGATGACGACAGATGATGACGACAGGCAATGACAGACGACGACAGACAACAGACCATGACAGACGACTACAGACGATGACGACAGACGACAACAGACGATGACGGACAATGACAGACGACAACAGATGATGACAGACAATGACGACAGACGATGACGACAAGCGATGAAAGATGATGACAGGCGACAGACAACGACAGACGATGACAGACGACAGACAACGATAGACAACGACAGACAATGACAGATGACTGACGATGACAGACGATGACGACAGACGATGACGACAGGCAATGACAGACGACGACAGACAACAGACCATGACAGACGACTACAGACGATGACGACAGACGACAACAGACGATGACGGACAATGACAGACGACAACAGATGATGACAGACAATGACGACAGACGATGACGACAAGCGATGAAAGATGACAGGCGACAGACAACGACAGACGATGACAGACGACAGACAACGATAGACGACGACAGACAAGACAGATGACTGACGATGACAGACGATGACACAGACGATGACAACAGGCAATGACAGACGACGACAGACAGACCATGACAGACGACTACAGACGATGACGACAGACGACAACAGACGATGACGGACAATGACAACGACAACAGATGATGACAGACAATGACGACAGACGATGACGACAAGCGATGAAAGATGATGACAGGCGACAGACAACGACAGACGATGACAGACGACAGACAACGATAGACGACGACAGACAATGACAGATGACTGACGATGACACGATGACGACAGACGATGACGACAGGCAATGACAGACGACGACAGACAACAGACCATGACAGACGACTACAGACGATGACGACAGACGACAACAGACGATGACAGACGACGACGACAGGCAACGCCGGAGGCTGCATGACGACAGTAGCTTACAGCCTATCGGCCGGTAAGCTAAAAACACTCAGGACAAAAAATCTTTACTAAGGTTCTCATAATTCATGCATGAAAGGGTTAAAAAATAAAAATAACCAAGGTCAGTGACAGGCACAGCCCGATAAGAACTCCAGAAATCTCAGGCACTGCTGTTACATAAGAAATCAGTCTTCATATACAGAAATTGCAGTGTACTTATCAGTTATTTTCCCTGCCTGCTTTCCTCCCCCAGATTCTACTTAGGGCTATTTCTTTCTTACTTTTTGCCTTGTTGCGGCACTTGAAGGGAGAGTGGGAGAGCCTGAAAATTAATATGTATTTTATACTGCTGGATATACAGGCCAGCATAAACCTCAAATCCAAATTGGGCCCGAGTGGTTGGTCTTTCAGTCTCTACCTACACAAAACAAACAACTAAATGGTTTGTGGTTACTGTCAAGATGTTGGCAAATCTTCACAAGGCTTAAAGCCCGCTGCCAATAACTCAGTCCGGGCCAAAAAAAGAAGACGGGAGAAAGACCGAGAGAGAATGTTTTTCCATTGTAAGAAATGCCTAATGTAATGCCTCGGAGAAAAAAAAAAAAAGAGAAAGAAAAGCTTACACGTTCACCTCATTGAAGTGACATTTAAATAAGCAAGCCATTTTCTTCCTCCTGCCCCCCCTCCCCCTTTCTTTCTACCGTTCTTTCTCTGCGACTGTAATTTGAGCTGTCACAAACAAATCCTCCTCGCAGACCTTTCCAAATGTCAGGTTCCGTCAAGCGGGATGACGGTCTCCTCAAAGCAGACCCTTGGAAAGTTTTGTCAAAAAAAAAAAAAAAAAAAAAAGAAATAACAGAGGAGTTGGAGTGCACATGCATATTTATGGACAGTCACTGTTGACTCGGGGAGGACTGATCTGACAAAGTCGGCTCAACATTTACACCTGAGTTTGTTTATCTTTTCACCCACTGATATACTCCTGAATAAGAAAGTCTAGTCTGGCTTTTCAGACGGGGGGGGGGGGCTACAGACAGTGATCGACACTTTAAAATCCCTGCCTGCTACAACGAATAACACCTAAAAGTGTCACTAAACCAGCTTTACTGATTCGCAGGCCTGGGATGAGGGTTAATAAATACTGAATATCGGCATGGCGGCAGTTTATACCTTTAATCAACAATGAAGAAAAATCCATTTCAACACTTTATACTATTGATTTCCTGCACATATGTTTAACAGTTGTTGGGGAACACAATAGAAAGAGGAAACATGTTAAAAATAGACTTTAAAGGGAAGAGATTACACTGGGTTACAAACAAATGTTTTTTGCAAGTTGTCTAGGTTTTTTCAACTGAATTCGGACCATTTTGCACCGCTAAATCCAAAAATCACGTCTGTTTTTCTCAATCAGGTCAGGTTTTTTTTTTTGCTAATTTGATTTGGTAAAAATTTGATCTTCTCACAAAATTGATGACATTTTGTGACTTTATCAGTTGATTTTTTTATAGTTCTCACCCAAAATAGGTTTTAAGAAAAAAAAAAAATCATTTGATCACTTGATTCCTGTTAGGTACAATGGTGTATTCACCGCAGATGTAGCAGAATACGTCAGGCTTATTTTTGCAAGATCTTCTAGTCGAAGCCATTTCATTCACCTGTAATATTAAAAAAAAACAATCATAAATTGGCAAAAGTAAAATCTTCAGAACTCGTTTATTGCAAGAAATATGAAAGAATTTTGTATCATATGATGTGAAAATGCCCATAAATGTAAGCAAAAATGTTAAAAAGGCAGTATGTAGCATAGTTCAGAAAGTTGACCTGATTGAGCAAAATTAATGGGATTTTTGGATTCAGCACACCAAAATGATCCTAAATCAGCTCAAAAAACTTAAACAATGAATTTGTTGTTGACCAGTGTTATTATTATGTGAATTTCATGTATTGGAAAATGGAAAGGAAAATGTCTTTTTGGATTTAAGACATGTTAAAGACTGGATACATGACTACACTTCTATATTATACATTATTTTTAATTTACCTTATTTTAATGCTGTCAAAAGATTAACATTTTTAATCAGATTAATCCCAGGATTGATGTGCATTAATTTCAACTAATCACTATTAATATTATTAATTTTTAATCTATATTAATTACGTTTCATTTTGCATGAGCGAACAGACTCAAGAAAGAAGGGAATATATATATCTGCACTTAACGTGTTTTTAAAACCTTCAAGTTTCAACAAAACAACTGTTCCATTTTTTTTTTTTTTTTTTTTGTTCTTATATTTCCATCCAGAGGACCAACGTACGTTTTGTGTCTTCCATCTTTATGGTTTGGTTCTGCTGCCTGTCACTACCGGATCAACTGCCCATTTGCACATGTGCGACGCTAACTCTACTTGGACAAACTGGATGCTAACTCTTCCAAAATACATAAGTATGCCAAAGTGCAGCAGTCAGCTCTGTACGGATTTGTGTGATGCCCGAGACACACACACAGACGAGTCGACTTCCCTTTTATAATATAGATTAGTATAAACTAAAAAGATGATGTAGAGTTCACACCTCTGCCAAGGCCCCACAGTCCTGGTATGCAAAATATAGAATAAAAATATGAAATACGCACAAAGATAAGAAAGTGTGTGTGTGTGGGGGGGGATCCAGGCTCCACCCTCTTTTTTTACGAATCTGCTCCAAAATCGAGTAAGTTCCTCCTTCACACATAGGGGTGTTAGAAAATATCAGTTCTGCAATATATTACGATATTTCATTTCACGATACTATGTCGATATTAAAAAGCACTGTATCGATATTTACCTCCGCCAAGGAGTTATGTTTTTGCCAGGTTTGTTTTTTGTTTGTTTGTTGTTTGTTTGTTTGTCTGTCCATTAGTGTGCAACATAACTCAAAAAGTTATGGACAGATTTGGAAGAAATTTTCAGGGTTTGTTGGAAATGGGATAAGGAAGAAATGATTAAATTTTGGTGCTCATCGGGGTGGGGGGGCCCACGGGGGGGGGGGGGGGGCACTGATCAGCCTTGGCGGAGGTCTGCGCTCTCCAAGTGCTTCTAGTTTTAGGTATTTATTCAAATGCGATATGGTGGAGGTTCATTGTTGGGTTTTTTGGTTTTCTTTATTGTTCATATCTTATTCATTATCATTTAACACTGTTTTATTAATAATTGGTTATTTGAAGCACTTTTTACTGTCCGAGAGGCAGATGTTAGTTCCTTTGTTGGGACAAAAATAATGTTCTGATGTTAGTTCTGAACTAATAGAATATGAACATTTGAACAGGGTCTTCAACTGTAATGTCTGCAAAACAGAATTTAAGTTTTAACACAAGAAATTTTGTGATGCAGCATTCGATCCTGTTGTGATCAAATAAAAACGTGTTTAGTATTTGTGCATATTTCTAGTGTAATTCAATTCTTCAAGGAAATCATCATTTTAAAAAAAAAAAAAAAAGAAAACAAAAAATGCCTCTTTAACAGTATCATGATATATCGTGATATATCATATCGTGATCCTAGTATTGTGATTTATATCGTATCACCAGATTCTTGCCAATACACAGCCCTAATCATCACCTGCTGTAAGAATCAATATCTAAAAATCGGGGTGGATAAAGTAAGCCTTAACTCGTGAATAGGTGAATCTAAGTCAGCTAAAATGTACTTAGGGGGTCAAATGAGTGGCCATTTTTGTCAAAAAAAAAGTTGTAAGAAATGCATAGAACTGTGTTGAAATAATGCTAATACATTTGTGCACAGACTACTGATTATTTGACAGTTGAAGCTATATTTTCAGAAATATTGGATTTTGAATAGTACGTGTATGTGAAACTTGCTGGTGGACGGATGACATTACCCATGATGCTCTGGTCAGTACCAGTACTTTATTAGTAATAAACTTATATACTTACTATTGCTAATTCCTCTTATTCATAAATGTTAGTATTGTGGATCTAAAACAATAACAGCTGAACAAAAACACAAAATGTGGCAGTGGACGGATGTGACATGGTTGTTACAGATTCCATCATACTGATGCTCGGCAGCCATGTCACCGTTTCACTAATGATCCCTGTGCAAAAACTAGGATCAGAATTATTTATTGTATAGTTTATCATCATACCTAAGAGTAAATAACAATATAGAATTGTTATTTCTTTATAAAAATGCTTATTATAGAAAACTGTTGATTTAAAAAAGTGACGTGTGACATTCTTAATGTATGTATCGCGTAACATAAGCGGATGGATCAGCACCATACTCCATATTGAACCTGTAAAAATAAAACATGTGATATGTAGGATAGAATCTGGGAAGAAAAACTGGGGAATCTAAAAGAATAGAATATTTGTTTTTCAGGTAAATTCAGTTCAAATATAACTTGGCCATTTGTGACATGAAAATATCGCATTAATTGTGATGAAATTGGACATTTTTGAGCTGAAAACATAGTTCATATGACCATCAACATGTTGAACAGAATGAAATCCTGTAAATTTGCAGAACTTGCATTTACCAACACAAAGTTCCTTTGGAGATTCACTCCTATTGATTTCTTATGCACAAGGACAGAAATAAGACCTCTAGGCAAATACACTGACATGGGCGAGAACATCTACTCATACATGTTGCTTTTGTTCTTTAATCCAGACAGAAGCTGCGCACATATTCAGCGCCATGTGTTCAGATTCGACATAATTTTAATAACCTCTGGCACGAAGAAAGTTAACAAGAAACTGTTAGCGGAGCGCACAATCTCAAGAGTCATTTTACTGCCCCGAGTGAGAGGGAATGAGATGAGGGAGAGTAAGAGGAGCTAATCAACTCTTACTCTTCAGTGGCATTTCATGCACGTCTGCCATTGGTTGGGTGTTCACAAAGGGCACCCAGCATCAATAAGTCAGCACGCTGCTGAGGATGAGAGTGCATTCAGACTCCTCTAGCAATGAAAGTGAGACATCTTATAGCAGAATGAAATGAAATTAATGCTATAGAGGCTGCTTAGAGGGATAAAAAGAGTCTATAAGTGGGAAAAAAAAAAATGTAAAGAGAAGAGAGAATCTGACCTTAACAACAAGACGAGGTAGGGATAGAGCTGGGAAATCTGCATTTCTAAAGAAAACGCTGTCCTCTTCCTGCACCTTGTACGAGATGCAGAGCCAATCGAGGTAGTGGGCGGGAGTACGACGGAGAGAGGTTAGAAGTGAAGAGAGAGAGAGAGAGAAGAGAAAAAAAAAGCCTCTTCTGCTTTTCATTTTCAAGAAGTTTTCACTGCCATCTAATCTGTGCCACCGCAGCTGCACATCGTGTCAACGCGTCCAAAAGGCCAGACTGCGTTTGGGGGATTTTTTTTTTTTTTTTAACACCCCCTCCACTTCTCTTATCCTCGCCTCCTTGCATCAGGCACAGGATCTGAGGCTTTAATATGGCTGCCAGTGAGGCAACAGCCATTTAATAACAATGCAATAGTTCCTCCCAGCAGTAGTCCAGTGTCGCTCATACACCCCGCAGTGTGCAGATGGTACATTGTCTGCGGTTTCCGAAAACATTCTCCGTTCTGAGATGTTTTTCCTTTCTCCTCGCTGCCCTTTTTGTCAGCAATATTTCTCTCATCTTGACAGAGAAAACATACAATTGCTCCGCCGGCCCCTCAGGTCTTATTTTGTAACAGGTCAGTTGAAATGCCCCCCAACGCCGCCACTACTGCCACCGCCGCCACCGCCCCTTTTCCCCCTCTTAGTGCTGAGCTGAGAGTGTGTGTGTGTTTTTTTTTTTTTTTTTTTTTTTTTTGTGCATGTGTGGTTGGCGGTAAGCCTCTTGCCACCTCCCGCAGTGGGGGACATCTGGAGAGGCGTTACCATGTACACAGAGAAAAGAAGAAGAGTTCAGGCCTGAAATATCATCCTCCAAGGACATAACTGGCTTTATTAACATACAAAGGAAGAAATGGCATCGGAGATTTATTCAAATCAACACGGCTAATGCTGCCATAAGCCAGTCACCTTGCCAAGTTACCCTAAAACTCATTCTCGCAATTGGTGGCCCTTCCCCGTACTCACCGCTGAGAGCAATTAGGGCACATTTTGATGAAAATGACCGGTAATTCAGTGTAAGGGAAAAGCTTCAGAGTAACCATTCCACTAGGTAGATGTTCATTATGCGCCAGCAGGGAAGAGGCTCCTCTTAATAGTGCCAGACATAAACATCCCTCATCATCACCGGGCCTGCCATTTGATCTCACCTCTGGGGGTTCTGCGCTCGGCATCTTCATTCATTTCTGCAGTGTTTCACTGTCTGTTTACTCAGTAATGGACTCTGCCCAGAGAGTTGTTAAGGGGGAACAAAGTGAACGTGCCCGACAGTCTGCTGTGGCGGTGATTAACGACTGAATTACAAAACAACTCTGGGTCACCTTCTTTAACATGATGATGGATGATGTAATGTATGGATCTGATGGTTTTTGTTAGGACCCGGATCACAGGTGGAGCAACGCAGCGCCGCGTTTATCCCGTTTTGTGTCTCAAATTTGCCATGAATCTGCAATCGATAAACGCTGAGCTGTAATTAAAGCCCAAAACCAGACACTTTATGACTTCCATCATAAACATCTCACTGATGAGTGTGTGTGTGTGTGTGTGTGTAGACAACTGCATCCACCACTGTCTGTAAAGTGTTAGTTAGCGCTGCCCTAGTTCAGCTGTGTATGTGCCATCTCTCCTGTCACAGGCAGTTTACAAGACTGGGAACGAGGGCTGCCATCTGTCCCACCTCTATGGGGCGCACAGAGGGACGTTTTGCACAGTTTTGGCACGCCTGACTTCCCCTAATGCTGCACAAATGTTTAGAGACATTACATAAGCAATGAGACCTTCATGAGGGTGGAGTGAGAATGGAGAAGGATACGGAAAAAATACGAGAAAAGAGATTAGAGAAGGCCGAGAGCGACTCTGGTGTTTTTATTCGACAGTGTGTTCACACGGACGTTAGCTTTGTGATGTGTGTGTGGGCGGCTGCTATAGTACAGGTAAAGGACCAAAAACAAGTGATAAATCCACTGCAAACACTAAGACATCCACATCTGGACTCTTTGTACTGAGGTGGCACAGGTTAAACGATGTATTCTAGCTTTTATTTAATTAGCTAATACAGCTTCTTCCAGGTTCTTGCAATGCAACAGCTCGGAAGCCATGAAATGATGATAAAGCTCATGTGAAAATAATGATTTAACTGCATTAATTATGTGTACATGTTAAAAACGCTGCCCTTGAGCATACTGAAAATAGAAAAAAAAAAATTTTATAGCCTATGCATTGCAGAATTTACGGAATTTCCGCACCACGTCTCCAAATTTGCAAAAAATAACAATCAAATACTGACTTTACATCCTGTTTGTTGTAAATTAAAGACAATGTGCATACAGTGGTGTTTCCTGCTACAGGTACAGGTAAAGAATCAAACACAAGCGACAAATCCAGTATGAAGGCCTTGCAAACACTAAGACAATCACATCTGGACTCTTTGTACTGAGGTGGCACGGGTTAAACGATACTTTCTTGCATTTATTTAATAATTAGCTAATTAGGTTCTTACAATGCAGTCACTTGCTTGGAAGCCATTGTGCATGTGAGTTTTTTTCAAAGCTAAACAACAATAAAAACCCATATGAAGATGATGATTTAACTGAATTAATTATGTGTACATGCTAATAAAAGCTGCCCTTGAGCATACTGAAAATGGGAAGAAAATGTTATATAGCCTAAGCATTGCAGAATTTACCAAATTTCCGCACCACATCTCCAATATGCAAGAATAACAATCAAATACTGACTTTACATCATAAATTAAAGACAAATGTGTGCATGGTAGTGTGTTTCCTCCTATAGTTACAGGTAAACAATCAAACACAAGTGATAAATCCAGTATGAAGGCCTTGCAACACTAACACATCCACAACTGGACTCTTTGTACTGAGGTGACACAGGTTAAACGATGTATTCTAGCTTTTATTTAATTAGCTAATACAACGTCTTCCAGGTTCTTGCGATGCAACAGCTCAGAAGCCATTGTGCATGTACGAGTTCTTTTAACTGTAAAATGACGGTAAAAGCTCATGTAAAAATGATGATTGAACTGCATTAATTATGTGTACATGCTAATAAAGCTGCCCTTGAGCATACTGAAAAAAAGAAAAAAAATGTTATATAGCCTATGCATTGCAGAATTTACTGAATTTCCGCACCACATCTCCAAATATGCAAGAAATAACAAACAAATACTGATTTTACATCCTATTTGATATCAAATGAAGATAAATATGCATGCAGTATGCAGTAAATCCAGTATGAAGGCCTTGCAAACACTAAGACAATCACATCTGGACTCTTTGTGCTGAGGTGGCATAGGTTAAACGATGTATTCTAGCTTTTATTTAATTAGCTAATACAGCTTCTTCCGGGTTCTTGCAATGCAACAGCTCGGAAGCCATGAAATGATGATAAAAGCTCATGTGAAAATGATGATTTAACTGCATTAATTATGTGTACATGTTAAAAAACGCTGCCCTTGAGCATAATGAAAACAGAAAAAAATGTTATATAGCCTAAGCATTGCAGAATTTACTGAATTTCCGCACCACGTCTCCAAATTTGCAAAAAATAACAATCAAATACTGACTTTACATCCTGTTTGTTGTAAATTAAAGACAAATGTGCATACAGTGGTGTGTTTCCTGCTATAGGTACAGGTAAAGGACCAAAAACAAGTGATAAATCCAGTATGAAGGCCTTGCAAACACTAACACATCCACATCTGGACTCTTTGTACTTAGGTGACACAGGTTGAACGATATATTTTTGCTTTTATTTAATTAGCTAATACAGCGTCTTCCAGGTTCTTGCAATGCAACGGCTCAGAAGCCATTGTGCATGTACGAGTTCTTTTCTACTGTAAAATGACGGTAAAAGCTCATGTAAAAATGATGATTGAACTGCATTAATTATGTGTACATGCTAATAAAAGCTGCCCTTGAGCATACTGAAAAAAAGAAAAAAAATGTTATATAGCCTAAGCATTGCAGAATTTACTGAATTTCCGCACCACATCTCCACTATGCAAGAAATAACAATCAAATACTGATTTTACATCCTATTTGATATAAAATGAAGACAAATGTACATGCAGTGGGGTTTCCTACTATACAGTCATGGAAAAAATTATTAGACCACCCTTTGTTTTCTTCAATTTCTTGTTCATTTTAATGCCTTGTACAAAAAGGTACATTTGTTTGGACAAATATAATGATAACAACAAAAATAGCTCATAGTAGTTTAATTTCAGAGCTGATATCTATCCATTTTCCATGTTTTTTTGATAATAAATAAAATCACTTCAGTTCTTACATCAATATCTACTGCCAAAACAGTGCTTTTAGGCATTCCATGTTTTCTTTTCTGTCTGTTTTAGTCACATGATACACACAGGAGTTAGGACTGGATTGCATAACCATTGTTTTTGATGACTTTGGATGGTCTAGCAATGTTTTCTACGACTGGTAGGTTCAGGTAAAAAATCAAACACAAGCGACAAATCCAGTATGAAGGCCTTGCAAACACTAAGACAATCACATCTGGACTCTTTGTACTGAGGTGGCACAGGTTAAACGATGCTTTCTTGCATTTATTTAATTAACTAATTAGGTTCTTGCAATGCAGTCACTTGCTCGGACGCCATTGTGCATGTATGAGTTTTTTTCAATGCAAAATGACAAAAAAAACTCATATGAAGATGGTGATTGAACTGCATTAATTATGTGTACATGTGAATAAAAGCTACACTTGAGCAAACTGAAAAACAGAAAAAAAAAAATTATATTTCCTCCTGAGACCCAGCAATGCATTTTTGTCCTCTGTAGGGACAAAAGTTTAACAGTTTTACTGAAAAAATGCTGTCCATTGCAAAGGACATTCCATTAAAAAATAAATAAATGAATAATTTAAAAAAAAAAAAAATGCATCTGAAAAAACAGTTGCATGATGCAGTTTCCAATTAAGACAATTATGTAATAAGCTGAAAAATGTTCACTTTCCTGGGGCTCAAGAGGATATGCATTGCAGAATTTGCTGAATTTCCGCACCATATCTCCAAATATGCAAGAAATAACAATCAAATACTGATTTTACATCCTATTTTATATAAAATGAAGACAAATGTGCATGCAGCATGCAGTAAATCCAGTATGAAGGCCTTGCAAACACTAAGACAATCACATCTGGACTCTTTGTACTGAGGTGGCACGGGTTAAACGATGCTTTCTTGCATTTATTTAGTAATTAGCTAATTAGGTTCTTGCAATGCAGTCACTTGCTCGGAAGCCATTGTGCATGTACGAGGTTTTTTTTTTCAATGCAAAATGACAATAAAAACTCATATGAAGATGATGATTTAACTGCATTAATTATGTGTACATGCTAATAAAAGATGCACTTGAGCATACTGAAAACAGAACATTTTTTTGCAGAATTTAGTTAATTTCCGCACCACATCTCCAAATATGCAAGAAATAACAATCAAATACTGGTTTTACATCCTATTTGATATAAAATGAAGACAAATGTGCATGCAGTATGCAGTAAATCCAGTATGAAGGCCTTGCAAACACTAAGGCAATCACATCTGGACTCTTTGTACTGAGGTGGCACAGGTTAAACGATACTTTCTTGCATTTATTTAATAATTAGCTAATTAGGTTCTTGCGATGCAGTCACTTGCTCAGAAGACATTGTGCATGTACGTTTTTTTTTTTTTTCCTCCAGTGCAAAACAACAATAAAACCCATATCGGCCAGAATACAAAACCTATCTGAAAAAAATCACTTTTCAGGAAACAAAAAATGTTTAGTTTTACTATAGTATGGTCTTTGTTAAAGTCATCCAAGCATATTCTACTGTTTTCAGACTGTCTTTCTATGTTATGTGTTAACAATACATACTAGGTATACTAGTTTAATGTGAAACTCAAAATCTAAAAATCTGCAGATAGGAGGTTTTGTTTTTTGGCCATCGATATGAAGATGATTTAACTGCATTAATTATGTGTACATGCTAATAAAAGCTGCCCTTGAGCATAATGAAAACAGAAAAAAGTTGCAGAATTTACTAAATTTCCCCACATCTCCAAAGTTGCAAGAAATAACTATCAAATACTGATTTTACATCCTATTTCATATAAAATGAAGACAAATGTGCATGCAGTATGCAGTAAATCCAGTATGAAGGCCTTGCAAACACTAAGACAATCACATCTGGACTCTTTGTACTGAGGTGGCACGGGTTAAACGATGCTTTTCTGCATTTACTTAATAAGCTAATTAGGTTCTTGCAATGCAGTCACTTGCTCGGAAGCCATTGTGCATGTATGAGGTTTTTGTCAATGCAAAACGACAATAAAAACTCATATGAAGATGATAATTTAACTGCATTAATTATGTGTACGTGCTAATAAAAGATGCTTTTGAGCGTACAGAAAAACAGAAAAAAATGTTGCAGAGTTTACAAAATTTCCTCACCACATCTCCAAATATGCAAAAATAACAATCAATACTGATTTTACATCCCGAGTTGAAGACAAATGTGCATGCAGTGGTGTGTTTGCTGCTTTAAGTCGAACCATCGTATCAACCAGAAACATTTTGCTTGTCATTTCCATTTCATAATCACACTGATGACACAGCAGCGATGCAGAGGTCTGACTGAAACCAATGAGGAAGCGTTTCCCCCTCGCTATGCCCATCAAAGCAGGAAGATGAATCCTAATTCGATGCATGAGGCTCTGATCTATTGTTTTTCGCTCTGTGTGCGCATATAAAAGATGAAAACCGGAGGGGATCCTTCATTGAAACGCAGACCGAGTGTCCTGGGAGAGGTTTTAAGTAAAAAGACATGCGTTTTTCCACTGAAAAGCTACCGCGCCCACACACAACTGGAAAAAACATCATGTAAATTCACTCCCCAAACTTATTTACTACACAGTAAACAATGGGACCGCACAAAGCAAATGGTATTCATGTATACATTCCATTTACCCAAACAACACCTCAACCCTGAACAGTGTTGTCGCAGTATGAGAATTTTCACACCTATTCAAGTTGTTCTCAGACTATACCAACACACGTTTCCACCCACAGAGACCAACCCTCGGAAACTACAGATGGACCGCTTTCAAGATGTCTTTTTGGTCGCTAAGGTAGAAACTGTTGTGTTCGGAAGGACGGAGAACCGGTCGCAGATTTTCAGATTCATACAGATCATTCACTTCCAGGTAGGGATGCAAATTATCGATTAATCCATTAATCATTAGTTGGTTGTCCTTATGATCGATTAACAATTCCTTGATAAGCGGCGATTTTCCTGAGAACCTGAATTTCTCTTCAATAAGGTCTATAAGAATAAAAGCTAAATACTGTTTATATACTTCATGAAAAAAGCATGTCGTATTCATTAATGATGGATTTATTGAACCATTGGATACAGTCAGTGTTTCCTGTGGAATTCATCTGTTGATGTGGTGGTGTGTAATGGGAGTGTGTTTCATCGGTGGGTGGGGGTGTGCGCGTGTGTGCGTTTCATTGGGGGGTGCACACACAGGCATTTCGTCAGTGTGTGTGGGGGGGGGGGTTACTCGGCCATACATGCGCAGTTCGGCCGGGGATGTGCATGCGTGCGTCAGTTTCTGTCCTATTTATAATACTATGGGGGTACAGGGCGTGCAGTCCGTGCCCCCGCATAAGTGAAAGTGAAACTTTTGCACATTTATCTTTTCCCCACCTCCTGAAGTTTCGCAAATGCTCGACATACCTATGGCCCAGTGGTGGCTGCTCGTCTTTCAGACAGGGGAAGCTCATTGTTGGCTTACATAAAAAAAGTCAAGTTATTTAAACATAAATTCGTTCCTCCGTTCCTTTTTAAGAAAATGGTCAGAACAGTTGGGGGCGGGGTGAATCAGAGATGGTGAGTGTTGAGGAGAACAAACATGGAGGTCCTATGTGACCACTGACCAAATGTCAATGAGACGTTCTGTCTCCTCACTGCTTCATGTCTGTCCACACTCATGGCTGCTACTATTACTGCTCTGGTTACCCATGCGCTCAACTACTTCCAGTTTTATTGATTACCCCAATGCCACGTGGGTACGGTGGTTCGTCAAGCACAAAAAGGCGCATGGTTCCTTGGTTTTTCGGCTCGAGGCTGGTTTGATTCACACCAGAAGTGAACTGGCCCTGCGTCCGTTTGGAAACAGAAACTTGTTTGGTTCAAATCAAAGTTCGCATGTTTGTATTCACACCTAAAAAAAGTCCGACTTTCCAGGGAAACAAACTCTGGTCCATTTTAAAGGGACCAAACAAAGTATTTCTGAATACACCCTTAACCCTACAACACCAAACATCATATTTGATACATAGTTTTGAAGCCCTCTACATGATCAGTGCAACATTTTTTTTCTTGAAAACCTGATGTATACAATTAGATACATGCAATACACAGACAATCCACCAGGAGGAGGAATTCATTCACCAGAGGCCATTCCAGTGACACTACAAGACCGTCATTAATAAGGAAGGACGCAGAACTTTGAGAATTTTGAAAAGGAATGACCAATTTGTTAGACATGTTTGTGTTATTTTACATTTTTGTTCGTTCAAAAATAATTTTTGAGCACAGAGACCCGATGTATCAAATATGATACCAAATTCAAACTCATACATGGGAATTGATATTTGAAAAACATGTGTTTTGGTTGTTCAAAAGGACCAATAAAGGCCCCAGTTTCAAAGAACTGGAATTTTCTGTCATGATTTCATGGTTCAGGCTTTACAGGGTTGAATGACGTTATTTTCTTTGCAGTGTGGACATTTAACAGATACATTTTAACACATTTATGGCAACATAACTTAAGACCTACCATATCAAATTTAATCCATTTTAAAGGTTTTTAAGATTTGTGAATTCAGGACTTTTAAGACTTTTTCAGACCCTGTGGGAACCCTGTATATACCCACTACATAAATCCTCCACTATTACCGAGGCTTCTCCGTCATATCATATAGCAAGTATTAGCGATCTCAACTTTGACAACTGGACTATTCTCGTGGTCGCGAAAAGAGGAAAAAAATAAAATTAACACGACAAGAGTGAACCGCAGGACTTCCATCGTCTCTTAGAAACTGCAGCTCGGAGAAGACAAATGTGTCGCGTGGGAACGTGTTCATATGCAAAAGAAAAGACAAAAAAAGACACTTAAAGTTAATCACACAGCTGCAGAGGATGTATTATTGTTATTAAGACATACAGTCCTATGCAGACGTCCTGTTCCAACATTAGTTTGTTGGTTTCGTAAAGTTCTAATGTCCACACACTGTATTTAGATCCAATCTGATATATGAAAACTAAAGGTTCAGGTTAAAAACAGCTTCTATAAACCAAAGTGGTTGTATTTTGTGACCTCCCTTCACATTTAACATATCTTTAACCCTTTTCTTCCAAAAATATGAACTTTATTGTATTAATTTTGTCATATTTTACACAAGGTTTCATTCAACACACGTTACGTTTCAATTATTCGTGCTCCTTCTTGTCATGGGGTCAGAGGTCACATTAAATAGTGACTTTAACCTTTACAACATCTTTAATTCCATTTTTTTTCTGTGTCTTTGAAGGTTGTGATCGTATTTCCTGTATTTTCTTCTGTATGAGAAATAAATAGACACATTCATCTCAACCCTGAAGACATGACAAAGCTAAAGGCGGAATCAGACTTCTACGCGGTGAAGTGTTCGCAGTAAAACGGACAGAAATCAATAGTTTGATAAAGAACCGGACTGGTGTCAATGAAACCGTCCCCATTCACACATTAATAAATCAAACCTTTAAACGGCTGCCTTTGAGAGAACAACACCGTGCAATCTCCTTGAAAATATACTCAGCCACTACTTGAGCATCCTCTCCAACCTGAACTGTCCAATTAGACGATTTCTTTTCACGGTAGCCTCGACGGCCCTGGTTATACTTGGACTACATTGATAATCACAAGTGTTCATTGTTGTTGTGCGGTTAATACACAAAAGCATGGGATGGAAATTGTGGTGTGACGGTGGGTTTTTGACCTGGAGGTGCGAAAAAGTGGGTGTGAATGTTGGATTTTCCATTTCAGGGACTAAGGAATTGCCAGACAGTGCCCCTCAGCTCCTATTTAACGGCGTTTCTGCAGCTATTCAAGCCTTCAATAAGCACTTCGAATAAAATACGTATGAACCACCCGTCCTTTCCTCACTTTCTCTTTTTCCCAGTGTCCTCTTTTTTTAATAAACGACTCCCACCGTCTTGGTAAAAGGCTTCTGTGTCAAACAGGAGCAGATGGTGAGAATAGAGCTATAACACAGAGTGGTCAGGACTAAATGTTATCGCTTCAGTGTTTAGTAACGTCGGCTTTCGGAGGCGGCGACGTATCTACGAGATGAACCGAGACGAACTGGCAGCGATCGGAACAAAAGGTGCATAAAGGTGAGTAATTGGGGTAATGGGGCGGCCATAGAGCAGGTTGTCCAATAACCGAAGATTGGTTCGAATCCCGCTTTGTCCTAGTTATGTGCCAACGCAAACAAGAACCAAAGGCCCAAATCACAATAGCATAAACCAGGGGTGTCAAACATGCGGTCTGGAGGCCAAATGCGGCCCGCCAAAGGGTCCAGTTCGGCCCCTGGGATGTTTTTGCCAAGTGCAAAAATTCCACTGTCTTGAATTGAAATAAGGAAAAAAAAAAATTAGCTTGAATTAAGGAAAAAAATCTTGAATTAAGCCAAAAAAAATCTCAAATTTAGCAAAAAAAATCTTGAATTAATCCCAAAAAAATCTTCAATTAAGTTAAAAAAAAAAATCTTGAATTAAACCAAAAAAATCTTCAATTAAGTAAAAAAATATAAATATGAATTAATCCCAAAAAAATCTTCATTAAGTAAAAAAAAAATCTTCAATTAAGTAAAAAAAAATCTTCAATTAAGAAAAAAAAAAAAAATCTTCCTTAAGTAAAAATCTTGAATTAAGCCAAAAAATCTAGAATTAACAACTTCTTTTTTTTCTTTGTTTTAGTGCAAAAATAACATTAAATTACAAAAGTATTTACATTTACAATCTATCCTGTAACACTAAAATGTGAATAACCTGAACAAATATGAACAACCTGAAACGTCTAAAGAAATTCAGCACAATTTGAACGATTTTTTCTTCCTGTTCCTCAGTGTTTAGTGTCTTTGTAGATCTGATCCATAGCACATGCAAATGATAAGTTGAGGAATAATATTGTTAAATTCACT